>NW_027509349.1:3780000-4002500 GCF_048541705.1 Temnothorax americanus
AATTTTAAATAAATAAATAAATTTATTTTATACTTAATTATAAGCCGCATTATCCGCCGTCCGCGTCGTCACGCACACCCATATCATTCACTCCCACATCCACGCTGATAATCATTTAATATTACTCCCATCGCATTCTTCTCTGAATTATTTTTATTTATTGTTGTCCTTATTAATTTAAAATTTATGTATTTTAATAAAATATTTTTATTTATTGTTGTCCTTATTTATTTAAAATTAAATTATTTTTATTTATTGTTGTCCTTATTTATTTAAAATTTCAAGGTCTAACAGAAAAATTTATGTATTTTAATAAAATATTTTTATTTATTGTTGTCCTTATTTATTTAAAATTAAATTATTTTTATTTATTGTTGTCCTTATTTATTTAAAATTTTGAGGTCTAACAGCGCCAAGTTATTTAACAAGAAAAATTTATGTATTTTAATAAAATATTTTTATGTTGAACTTTGTAATTCTTTGTGATTAAATCTTTTATTTTATTGAAAAATACATATATAAACTTTATATTTAAATACAAATTGTATTCTCTCGTTGGATTAAATATTTTAATAAAATATTTGTATTCTGTACTGTTACCTCTGTAATTCTTTGTGACCATTAAAAAATACACATGTAAACTTTGTATTTAAATATCTTGTATTCCCTTTTGTTAAATTTAAATAAAATTTTTTAATTTTATAAAATTGTTATCATACATTCTTTTCTCATTGACAATATGTAAAGATTTTTCAAAGTAGTGTAACAATTATTTTTTGAGGCAATATACATGTTCTCTCTGTAATTGGCGCTCTAATTTAAAGAGATATCATTTCTTTTTTGTAATTGTAATAGATCACTTGAAGCGCGACTCTTCTTTTTGATAAGGTAACATAATTTTGTGACGTGTATCACTTGGGTTATAATTTTTCGGAAATAAAGATACTACTGCTTAGATTTTTTCGAGATTTTTCGAGATATAAAGATCTACCACTTGTTACTTAGGTTTTTTCGAGGTATAATACTACCACTTTCTTTTTTTTTAGGTAACAACATATACACTACTATACGTGTACTTGGCGCCTTTTTTTACCTTTTTTTAAAAAAGGTTATTTTGTGCGGATATCACGCCTTTTTGTAGTATATTACGCATTTTATAAACAGTATGTACAGGATAAAGCTATTTGGAGGTATAATATTACCACTTTGTTTTTTTCGAGGTAACAACATAACAGGGTAACAACATAATACATTTACACTACTATGCGTGTACTTGGCGCTCTTTTTTACCTTTTTTTTAAAAGGCAATTTTGTACGGATATCACGCCTTTTTGTAGTGTTACGCATCTTAATCTTATAAACAATATATCTTATAATCATATAAACAGTATATAATACAAGGTATAAAGCTAAAAGTGTTACGGACTATTATTTCTAAAGAAAACAACAATTTAATATTTTTCTTAGTTTTTTTTAAATAATAATCTGTAACCCTTTTAGTTGTACACCTTGTATATATTTTTCAATTTCAACATAAAACATAATCGCAATAAAGCATGATTAATGTTAATAAGTCGTTAACTGTAAAATTCTTTATTTATTTTTATTTGCGTGTCTTACTGAATGTTGTTCGCAACTGTATATGTACCGATATCTTCAGATATCGATATTTTTGATAATTATTTTTACGTCAGACATAATTTTAATTCATCCAATTTTTATTATGTCTAGACATAATTTTCGTCCAATTTTTATTATGTCTAGACATAATTTTAATTTAGCGATTTTTATTATGTCATGACATAATTTTAATTCTGCCGCTAGGGAAATTTTAAGTCGATTCTTATGAATCAAGCTTGAATTCAATGTCTAGGTGTCCCAGGTTGCCGATGACGAGGTCCACATAGTGCGCTCTATAGTTTTCGGTGTCCAGGTGTATTAATACCTTGAATTCGATGGCCACGTGTTCCAAGTTGCCGATGACGAGGTCCACATAGTGCGCTTCGTAGTTTTCGGTGTCTACATGTATTAATACCTCGAATTCGATATCTACGTGTCCTACATTGGGTGCGTTCAGCCGATACTCCGCTAGCCTAGCAATCGTGAGCAGTCGCTCGTTTTCGCTCGTTTCCTCTCTTTTGACCTAATGGATTAAAAGGAGAGGAAACGAGCGAAAACGAGCGACTGCTCACGATTGCTTGGCTAGCGGAGTATTGGCTGAACGCATCCATTCAGATTTAAAGTTATTAATACACCTAGACACCAAAAACTATGAAGCGCACTATGTGGACCTCGTCATCGGCAACCTGGAACACGTAGACATCGAATTCGAGGTATTATTACACCTAGACACCGAAAACTACGGAGCGCGCTATCTGGACCTCGTCATCAGCAACCTGGGACACCTAGACATAAATTTTAAAGTATTAATACACGTAGACACCGAAAACTACGGAGCGCACTATGAGGACCTCGTCATCAGCAACCTGGGACACGTTGACATCGAATTCAACGTATTATTACACTTGGACACCGAAAATTATAAAGCGCACTATGTGGACCTCGTCATCGGCAACCTGGGACACCTAGACAAATTCAACGTACGATTACACATGGACACCGAAAACTATGAAGCGCACTATCTGGATCCCGTTATCGGCAACCTGGGACACGTGGACATCAAATTCAAGGTATTAATACACGTAGACACTGAAAACTACGGAGCGCACTATGAGGACCTCGTCATCGGCAACCTGGGACACGTAGACATCGAATTCAACGTGTTATTACACCTGGACACCGAAAATTATGAAGCGCACTATGTGGACCTCGTCATCGGCAACCTGGGACACCTAGACATCGAATTCAACGTACGATTACACATGGACACCGAAAACTATGAAGCGCACTATCTGGATCCTGTTATCGGCAACCTGGGACACGTGGACATCAAATTCAAGGTATTAATACACGTAGACACCGAAAACTACGGAGCGCACTATGAGGACCTCGTCATCGGCAACCTCGGATACCTAGACATCAAATTCAAGCTTGATTCATAAGAATCGACTTAAAAATTCCCTAGCGGCATTTTCTGCCAAGCGTAGAGAACCTTCTTTTCCGTTGACTCAAAATATATATTATTATCTAATTTACCTAAATAGAAATCTTCTTCCTGACCGATAAGTCTATCGACCTAAATTCGAAATACGCGCGCGATATCGAAACAGGCGATACCTGCGCCGCCAGTGTCGAAAAAGTGAAAGTGACGTTCTCTGTTTGTTACATGTATGTTATAATGAGAGACGGTCGACGCGTAGAAGTATTCGTATCTTAAAAATAAATTTTCACATTTGGACTTTGCGTCGCAATATCTTTGCTCGTAGGGCACGTAGCGGAATATTATGAGAGAAACCCCCCCCCCTAATTGGACCCCAAGCTATCGATCAAGCCTACTTAGAACTTGATCCGTTCACTCGTTATCGAGATTTCAACATCTCGAGTACTCGCAACTCGTCGCGTTGCGTAAAAGAGTCACACGGGTCGGTCTCGCTCCGCGTGTACTTGGCGCGAGACACTACCGTGTCTCTTGATTAGGTCGATAGACTTATCGGTCAGGAGGAAGATTTCTATTTAGGTAAAAATTAGGTATATATATATAATATATATTGAGTCAACGGAAAAGAAGGTTCTCTCTACGCTTGGCAGAAAGTGCCGCTAGGGAATTTTTAAGTCGATTCTTATGAATCAAGTTTGAATTCGATGTCTAGGTATCCCAAGTTGCCGATGACGAGGTCCAGATAGTGCGCTTCATAGTTTTCGGTGTCCAGGTGTAATATAATACGTTGAATTCGATGTCTACGTGTCTCAGGTTGCCGATGACGAGGTCCACATAGTGCGCTCCGTAGTTTTCGGTGTCTACGTGTATTAATACCTTGAAATTGATGTCTAGGTGTCCCAGGTTGCTGATGACGAGGTCCAGATAGCGCGCTCCGTAGTTTTCGGTGTCTAAGTGTAATAATACCTCGAATTCGATGTCTACGTGTCCCAGGTTGCCGATGACGAGGTTCACATAGTGTGCTTCGTAGTTTTTGGTGTCTAAGTGTATTAATCACTTTAAATGTGAATGTAGGACACGTAGATATCGAATTCGAGGTATTAATACACGTAGACACCGAAAACTACGGAGCGCATTATGTGGACCTCGTCATCGGCAACGTGGGACACCTAGACATCGAATTCAACGTATTATTACACCTGGACACCAAAAACTATGGAGCGCACTATCTGGAACCCGTCATCGGCAACCTGGAACACGTGGACATCGAATTCAAAGTATTAATACACCTGGACACCGAAAACTATGGAGCACACTATGTGGACCATGTCATCGGCAACCTGGGACACCTAGACATCGAATTCAAGCTTGATTCATAAGAATCGACTTAAAAATTCCTTAGCGGCAGAATTAAAATTATGTCTAGACATAATAAAAATTGGACGAATAATAATAACCTTTCGAAAGTAGAGGTTTTAAGCTTGAAATTTAAATTTTATTCATTTTTAACAAAGTTACAGCTGCTCGAATTTTGTCTATTTTTAAAGATAAATTTAGTGTTCCTTCAATTTTTGTGAGAAATGTATAATTTACTTTTACTTAAATATTATTAATTTTTATGTATTTGTTGTTATTGCTAATATTTTGTGAATAATTAAAAAATAAAAAATAAAAATGTTTAGCAGATCCTTGCTTAACACTACAAAATAGGTGATATCAGTACAAATATCATTACCTTTTTCAAAAAAGGTAAAAAAGTGCTAAGTACATGCAATGTATTTTGTACATTCAAAAATCTAACATAAGTGGTAGCTCTATATTTTTTTCACAAAATTATATTATCTAACTTAACTCAAGTGACATATGTATTTCAAAAAAAAAAAAAAAAAGTGAAATCTTTATTTTCTTCTTCACAAAATTATATTACCTAACTTAACTCAAGTGACATGTATTTCAAAAAGAGATGTGAAATCTTTAAATTAAATTGCGCCAATTTTAAAGAGAATATGTATATTGCTTTGAAAGATAATTGTTATGCAACTACTTTAAAGAAATAAAACCCAAGTGGTATTTTCGTATTCCTATATTCAAGGGTCTTCCTATTCTATACCCAAGTGATAATAGCTTCTTAATTCTCTTGAACAAATTTTTAATATTACAAAGAATTATTTTAATTACAAAGAATTAAAGAAGTAACAGTACAAAATAAAAATATTTAATTAAAACAAAATAAATAAATTTTTCTTGTAAAAAAACTTGGCGCTGCTTTTTTACTCCTGTCGCATTCTTCCCTAAATTATGTTTATTGTTTTTTATTCAATCAAAAATCTTAGTACTAATGTTTAAATTTTAATGTTTAAATTTCAAAGTCTAGCAGCGCCAAGTTTTTTTACAAGAAAAATTTATTTATTTTGTTTTAATTAAATATTTTTATTTAATGATATTTGATGATTTTAATATACGCGTACACTCTCACACACTCCCAAGAACTCTTCACACTCTTTCTGACCACCACTTACGCCATTCATCTGACCACCCTCACCCCTTCCACTTACTTAAATAAGATATCCGGTTCATATTTTCGATAAATTGATTTTAATATTCGCGTACACCCCCAATCACCCTTCACACTCTTACTGACCACCACTCACGCTATTCATCTGACCACCCTCACCCCTTCGACCTACTTAAATAAGATATCCGGTTCATATTTTCGACAAATTGATTTTAATATTCGCGTTCACCCTCACACACTCTCAAGCACCCTTCACATTCTTACTAATCTTCACTCACGCCATTCACTTGACTACCCCCATCCCCTTCTACTTACCTAAAACACCTTAATATATCCCGACACGTTTCAATGTAACCACCCTTACTCACCCACACACATCACCGTCCATTCCCACTCCCACCCCTATCCTCACATAAAAAACCCCTTAATACAGAGTCTTTCTATTCCAACCGAATTGATAGTAGCTTTGACAAAATTATTATAATATAAAATTGCATTACCTTATTCAATTCAATCCAAGCGATGTGTAATTTTCCAAAAATTCTTAACAAAACTATAATATTACAAAGTTCTGTTAATTAACTCAACTCAAATAATATGTATTTTTAAAATCAAACAAATCAAACATTCTATGAAATCTTTATCAATTAGATAAAGAATGTATGACAACAATTTTAAAACATTAAATTAAAATAAAAACAAGAGAATATAAGGTATTTAAATACAAAGTTTATAAGGTGTAAATCTAAAGGCGTTACAAACTGTTATTTCTAAAACTAAGGAAAATAAATTTTGTTTCTTAGAAATAATAGTCCGTAACACTTTAGCTTTCACCCTGGCATGTATACTGTGTTTATAAGATTCGTAACACTACAAAATGCGTGATATTAGTACAAAATTACCTTCTTCAAAAAAGGTAAAAAAAGGCGCCATGTACACGCGCAATATATGTTATAAATCAAAAAATCCAACCTAAGTAGTAGTAGGTTTATTTTTTTTTACCAAAATTATTATATCACAAAATTGGCGTTACCTAACTCAACCTAAATGATATGTATTTTTCAAAAAAACATATAAAACCTTTATAAATTGCGCCAATTACATATGTATTACCTCAGCAAATAACTTTCTATTCCAACCTAAGTGGTAGTAACTTTAATTCTGCTTAAAAGAATAATATCGTAAAATTGTGTTACTTTACACAACTTCTTCTTCTTTTTCTTAGTCGTACACTCTTGACAGAGTGGTCGTGGTTATGAATTTTTATATTGATTCCGCCGAAGTTCTTGCAATTTGCCTCCATTTGTCTCTATTTGTGGCACTGCGGGAACATTCTGTAATGGAGCATTTTGTTGCCGATTTTATGAGATCAGTCTATCTAGTCACAACTTAAGTAATATGTAAAAATAAATACAAAATTAAACATTTATTTAAAAAAAAATAAGAATTAAAAATACAAAATTTTTAAATATCTGAAAGCAATGATATATGTGGTCACATATAATTATATATATTTACATATATATATATAATCTTATTATATATGTTCATATATAATTATATGTATGATTATATATAATTATATATGATCATATAGAGACAAAATTCATATATAATTGCATTATATATATAATCATATATATTTATATATAATTATATATAATCTTTTTTTCCCGGGATATGATCTATTGTTCATATCTAGTTATATCTGGAATTATATATGCCTATATATAATGATATATGGATCTATATATAATTTTATATAAAGTACTAAATTTCATATATAATCACATATAATTATATATATTTATATATAATTATATGTAATCTTTTTTTCCCGGGAAGTTATTTTCTGAGGTATTACATATATGTAATTGGCACAATTTAAAGATTTTATATATTTTTTTGAAAGATATACATATCATTTGGGTTGAGTTAGATAACGCCAATTTTGTTAAAACTACTTAGGTTGAATTTTTGGAAATATAATATACATTGCGCGTGTACTTGGCGCCTTTTTTTTTACCTTTTTTGAAAAAGGTGATTTTTTACTGATATATTATACTTCGAAACTGGATCTTTCGTATCTTAATCCAGTACTGTAACAACTTACCCCGTATATGGGGCTGGTTGTTACAAATGTCGTCGCCTTATAATTGTTATTGGTGCAACAAAATTAATTATAGATACTATTTAGTTAAAACAATATTTTTTAAGTGTTGTATAAGCATGCGGCTATTGAAAAATTTTTTTGCGACTTGTATTCCATTTATTAATTACGTGTAAAAAAATCTTTAAAAAAAGTGTACTAATTAGTCCCGGTCTCCCCTATACAGCTAACTTTGCTCTTTTTTGTCATAAGTAGACATTGCGTATTTTAATATAAGTCTAAAATAAAGTGACCCATTAATATAATATAAGAAGTGGAGTTGTATGATCTGGTAATCAGGCACAGTCTAACGGATATCAATATTTATAGTCGGACAAAGAATCATACCTTTGCTTTTGACCTTTTGTAACAATATTTGCAAACGCCTCTTCAAGCCTATCTACATTTAAATTTTTAATTTCCAACAATAACTGCGTGTTTTAAGTCCGACGAATAATCGGCGCGCAGCTTACTAACAATAAGTTAGAAAATATGTGTATAAAATACACAGAAACAGTATTAGGCTACCCAGATCCAAGACCGTAAAGACCCGAACAGACAAGCCACTTTGTCGTGCCACAAAGAAGCGTTACACAAAGTCGCTCATTTTAAGGTATCTTTTATCTCATTTTCCTATATACATTATAATGTTATTCTGCCACGTGGTAGTGTGTTCCACGTGGTAATCAAGAGACACGGCAGTGTCTCGCGCCAAGTACGCGCGGAGCGAGACGCACCGTGTAGAACATACGGAATACACGCGTGCACGAGCACCAAAGAAAAAGAAATTGCAAAATTGAAATTGCTTTGCTACACTTACGCTTTACACTTCTAAGTGACTAAACAATTTTCAAAATGTATTTTTTAACTTATTTAATGTATCTTTTATCTCATTTTTACTACGTTTACGCGAGCTTTACTTCTGTAGTAACTTACGATAATTCCTTCGCGTAAACGGGATTTTGTAGTAACTTGCGATAATTTACTCCGCGTAAACGAGTGATATATCGTAAGTTACTACAGAAGTAACGCTCGCGTAAACGTAGTAATTGTTTGATACATATTATAGCCACCTAACAAGTCGAACAAAAGATCACACAGTGAATAGAGAGAATTACCGGAAATTTAACTCAAAACTGAATCAAAAAATTAATCAGAAAAACTAATTTTTATCAATTTTCATACTACTTTCCAGATAGCCAAATGCTGTGAGCTGTTTGCTGCCATGTTGCCAACAAGCAGCTTGTCGTTAATGCAACTAATTTTGACAAACTCGGGACAAGGTGAGACAGCATTATGCTTGTTGGGTTGAACTCATAATGAATTATATTTCTATTAACAGAAAATTGATTGCATCGTGACAGCATCAATTTGTGAGGAATTTGTGACAATTTAATATTGTCAACATTTCGTTAGCAACGAGATACAATTAAAAAACTTCATAGCTTGATGACATATATACAATAACGGATGGAAATCATTATAATGTGTTGTTGCCGTCATGTTTGCATCCTGATGCTCAAGATGGAACGATGAATCATTCATTGCTGTCATGTTGCTGACATATGTTGCAGACAACATAACGTACCAATATTGCGGACCGTTTGCTCTTGAAATTGCGTCAACTGATTGCATGTATAAGCAGTCATGTAGCTGTATTTGTAACGTGTTCTATTTCGATGTCAGCAAATTTACAGCAAATATATGAAAACACATGCAATGCATTAGTTCGCTCAATATGCTCTATAAAGGTGCCTTTTCATGCTGACGCTCGACGCTCATTTTCAGCGGCAAGAAAGTCGCATGACCACACGTGACGTCGGCGTCAATTGAAATTCATGAAAAGGAAAACAGCGTCAAAATTTCGGCGTCTTCGCGCTGCTTTGGCTTTGACGCTAAAGCTGAGAAAATCCAGCTTTCTTTGCTTGACGCTAGGGTCAGCGCGAAATCACGTGATTTCGCGATACGCTGAAACAAGCGTCCCATGAATTCGCACCTTTAAGGTGCCTTTTCATGCTGACGCTCGACGCTCATTTTCAGCGGCAAGAAGGTCGCATGACCACAATTGACGCCGGCGTCAATTGAAATTCATGAAAAAAAAACAGCGTCAAAATTTCGGCGTCTTCGCGCTGCTTTGGCTTTGACGCTTAAAGCTGAGAAAATCCAGCTTTCTTTGCTTGACGCTAGCGTCAGATCGAAATCACGTGATCTCGCGATACGCTGAAACGAGCGTCCCATGAATTCGCACCTTGGCTATCTGGGATTTGATGTTAAATGTCGCTCACAATTAACTGATTATTGACTTATCGACAGTATTGAATCTGAGAGAGATCACCGGAAGTCATGTTCTAATGTGCCCTCTGAGAAAATGCAACTCAACTATGTCCGTTTTGCTCGGTAAAGGCCATTGCACGTAACAAAGTTTTAGTCATAATCGTAAGGTTGTAAGAAAATAGACCAATCACAGTCGATTATTCTCCTCGCGCTTGAAGAATAGTCAAGTGTGATTGGTCTATTTTCTTACGGCCTTACGATTAAAACTAAATCTTTGTTACGTGCAATGGCCTTAACAGTATGTATGTACATACATACACGCACGCGACGAGAAAAACGATGTATCAATTTTTCATTCAAAATATAAATGTTATATATATTTATATAAATAATCCCACTAACCTCGCGCAACCGATGCCAGCTGTCACATCACACGACACATACACATATGTATGTATACATACATACATATTTCGTGTCCATGCTATGGTTCATGTCCGAACTACTGGCCGCAGGGGGAAGTGATCCGCGCAGTTCCTTGGGCCCAACGAACCTACCGCATTAACCCGAGTTCAAGACACCGCGGACATACATACACAACCACACTTACGCGCATACATATATACATTTCCGAGTGTTACAAAATTCCGGCTTTTTTTCTTAGCACTAATCTTTTAATTGGCTTTATAGAAATGCAAAATTCTTGTCTAGAATTAAAGTATGCATCAAAATCTAGGTCATGGTGGTCGAATTTATATTAAAAACGAGAAAAAATTAATATTTTTGTTAATTTTTGGTATACGTGACGACAATATTTGCTTTGTACAAAAATTCCACAATAAATATCCACAAAATTAGACCGGCATGACCTAGGGACAACATTTAAGAACAATATCGTGCAATAGGGAATTTGCATGATTTTTTTAAAAAATTGCATTAAATAATTTGTATGTTCTTTTAATTGTTTTTTTTTTAGTAATTTTTTAACGCAAAATAAGCGAGAAAATAAATAATAAAATATTGCATTATTTGAAATGCCGAAAACGGTCCGGAAACGACCGAGTCTTCCCGAACGCCGTGTGACATCACACCGCAGTAAAGTAATACTTTTAACCATTGAAACAATCATTTATTTTGAAAAATGAGTAAAGCAAAGACACAAAACGTGTTTTGTACCTTTATGTAAAAGTACTGTTATTAAAACACCAGGTAAACTGTAAACTGTATAACATAAAATAGTTATTATGTACCTCGAAATAAAAACGTGAGAAAACAAATAGAATCTTCCCGTTTGACGCTGACATAATCTATAACTCGTTGAGATAGAAAGAGAAGGGAGTATAATACTCGTGTGCACTCGGGTGACGTTTCCGAACGTAGCCTAGCAGACGGAGAGTTGAGACTATTGCAATGTGACGTCATGCACTTGTCAGCCAATCAAAATCGTTTTCTCATAGCACAGAAAATTTCAAATATTATTAAAATTTAATTTTATTTGTGAATACCTATTTATTGATTAAAATTAAAAATTTTGTTGTAAATAAATTTATAATAATGTATATTTAAATTACAAACAAAAAAAATGTAATATTTTTTTCATGCAAATTCCCTATTAGATCTAAGATTGAAAGCCTAGAAAAAAAGATTATAGTTAAAATAAACTTTTATATGTGCAAAAGACCTAAACAAATTTAGCCCCCCCAAGTGGATTATTGATATATTTTTTTTTACCAATCGTTTGGTGGTTGATTGGTAGTATTTGGTATTGTATTCAAAACGTTCGGTAGTTTCTCGTTTTTCTAGGAAATCAAAAACAAATTTTTGATCTTCTTTTAGCCCCCCCACTTTGACTGTGGTAGTTTTTTTTTTTTTAATCGATTGGCGATTGATTAGCAATGTTTGGTACCGCATTAAAAACTTTTGGTGGTTGCGCGTTTCTTTAGAAAATCAAAAAAAGAAATTTTTGATCTTCTCTTAGCCCCCCCACTTTGACTGTGGTAGTTTTTTTTTTTAAATCGATTGGCGATTGATTGGCAATGTTTGGTACCGCATTGAAACCTTTTGGTAGTTTCGCGTTTAAAAAAAAAGAATTAATTGTCAACAAATTTTTAACCTTCTTTAGCGTCTACACTTTGACTGTTGGGAATTTTAAATTTTAAAAAAAGAGCTGTAAGTTATTGAAAATTTTATTTTAACATTCCATAGTATAGTGACGATTGCACACATACACTAATGCTGCGTTCCCACTACACGCGTTGCGCGTCGCGTCACGACGCCGCGTCATGAGTTATCCAATCAAAACGTTTCATTTTATGACGTCATTTCCGACGCAAGATTTTGTCGGAAATGACGTCATAAAATGAAACGTTTTGATCGGATAACTCATGACGCGGCGTCGTGACGCAACGCGCGACGCGTGTAGTGGAAACGCAGCATAATAGCGTCTTCCCGAACGCACCTATTGTGGGCATTCAGGAGCGCATACGTATGTACACGCACTAGGCTCTGGGGTCACATGCGCATGCTCTAGGGCTTAAGCGGGGCGCACACTCTTCTGCACAACGCATAATGCGTAAGCATAAGAAAATTGATTGGTCTATTTCCTTATGCACATGTGTATGAACCAATCAATTTTCTTATGCTTACGCATTATGCGTTGTGCAGAAGTGTGTGTCCGGGCCCTTAAGCTATATCCACACAAACTTGCATAGGTGCATAACCATATGCATAACGAAACGGATTGGTCTATTTCCTTATGCACATGCATAAGGACCAATCAATTCTCTTATGCTTGTGTTTATGCGCTATGCAAGTTTGTCTGGATTGACCTTTAAGGTATTGGCCTAGTTTACACCGATCTCTTGATACGCGTATCATATAGTATATTTGAACTGATCAGCCAATAATCAGACTTATTTACTAGTTATTTACTATTTAATACGCGTATCAAGTGATCGGTGTAAACTAGGCCAATTATAAATATCGTACCAAAATAGTACAAACGTCGTCACGTGATTCGTTTTGTCGCTCGAACGATCGGTTTCAGCGGCTCGTGAAAATGCAGCTTTATGCCTCTTCTATAATACTCGTACTCCGTGGTTCGGCTTTGCCGCGCGATTTATAAAATTTATCGACATAAGGCCAATTCCTTTTAGTGACACAAGTCGACAAAAGTGTCGTTCTGTCTTTGTTATTCATTAAATGCCAAGAAGGATAGAACGATGTTTGTGTCGACTTGTGTCACTAAAAGGAATTGGCCCATAGTATTACATATAATACTTTGTTCGGAATCCATCCTGAAGTTACACTACATTTTATAATTTTCTACTATTACAATAAGTATTTTGTCTGATGGTGAGCAATTACATGATGTATTATATGTCGCAGGCTTATTGCAAAATCAGCCCTTTTGCAAAAAGACTAGCTTTTTTGCGAAAGGCAATAAGACTGAACGCACTTTAGGCTTTTTGGCACACCTGGGCTGGTGCTAGGCCAGGCACTTGTACTATTTTGGTACGATATTTATAATTGGCCTAGTTTACACCGATCACTTGATACGCGTATTAAATAGTAAATAACTAGTAAATAAGTCTGATTATTGGCTGATCAGTTCAAGTATACTATATGATACGCGTATCAAGAGATCGGTGTAAACTAGGCCAATACCTTAAAGGTCAATCCAGACAAACTTGCATAGCGCATAAACACAAGCATAAGAGAATTGATTGGTCCATATGCATGTGCATAAGGAAATAGACCAATCCGTTTCGTTATGCATATGGTTATGCACCTATGCAAGTTTGTGTGGATATAGCTTAAGGGCCCGGACACACACTTCTGCACAACGCATAATGCGTAAGCATAAGAAAATTGATTGGTCCATACACATGTGCATAAGGAAATAGACCAATCAATTTTCTTATGCTTACGCATTATGCGTTGTGCAGAAGAGTGTGCGCCCCGCTTAAGCCCTAGAGCATGCGCATGTGACCCCAGAGCCTAGTGCGTGTACATACGTATGCGCTCCTGAATGCCCACAATAGGTGCGTTCGGGAAGACGCTATTATGCTGCGTTTCCACTACACGCGTCGCGCGTTGCGTCACGACGCCGCGTCATGAGTTATCCGATCAAAACGTTTCATTTTATGACGTCATTTCCGACAAAATCTTGCGTCGGAAATGACGTCATAAAATGAAACGTTTTGATTGGATAACTCATGACGCGGCGTCGTGACGCGACGCGCGACGCGTGTAGTGGGAACGCAGCATTAGTGTATGTGTGCAATCGTCACTATACTATGGAATGTTAAAATAAAATTTTCAATAACTTACAGCTCTTTTTTTTAAATTTAAAATTCCCAACAGTCAAAGTGTAGGCGCTAAAGAAGGTTAAAAATTTGTTGACAATTAATTCTTTTTTTTTTAAACGCGAAACTACCAAAAGGTTTCAATGCGGTACCAAACATTGCCAATCAATCGCCAATCGATTAAAAAAAAAAAAAACTACCACAGTCAAAGTGGGGGGGCTAAGAGAAGATCAAAAATTTGTTTTTTTGATTTTCTAAAGAAACGCGCAACCACCAAAAGTTTTTAATGCGGTACCAAACATTGCCAATCAATCGCCAATCGATTAAAAAAACAAAAAACTACCACAGTCAAAGTGGGGGGGCTAAAAGAAGATCAAAAATTTGTTTTTGATTTCCTAGAAAAACGAGAAACTACCGAACGTTTTGAATACGATACCAAATACTACCAATCAACCACCAAACGATTGGTAAAAAAAAATATATCAATAATCCACTTGGGGGGGCTAAATTTGTTTAGGTGTGCAAAAGCACATTCAGGTTGACATTGCGTGTAGCGAGAGATGGCGCAGCAATCGAAACAAGGACAGATGCCTCTCGTTAGACAAGGACAGATATAAATATATGACATAGAAAACAGGATTAGAAATGTTGACATTACCGACGTCGAGGAAGTTCAGCCTTCACTTTAGGATTACCATAAGATATTGGCCGTATCGCCACAGACGAAAGTCATAATGCCAGGTGTCTACGATGCAAGAATCTTGGTCCAAGTTTTGGTTTAAGCCAATCAACTTGCAGCTTTTACAGAAAAGCAGCAGTTTCATTGGCTTAAACCAAAACTTGGACCAAGTTCTTGCATCGTAGACACCGGGCTTAAGAGGCGGGTGCCATTAAGGGGATGCTAAAGCTAAGGCCGAACTTCCTCGACGTCGGTAATGTCAACTCTGTCAACTAAAAGCAAAGGCCGAACTGATATTGGAGACCTCGCGTGGTGACAACGCGAAACTCCGGTTTCAGTGTTACCAACTAATTTCAGGTTCTATGAAGGGGTGTATGTCCGTACACGTACACACACCACTGAATTGCTCACACGGACGCACGGTGGAGAGACATATGCTATAGACGCGGCAACGCCGCGCGGCGTTGCCGCGTCTTGGATTCTTTAGCAATACGGCCTGAACCTGAAAATGCTTTCTGGCCGTCCGCGTAGCAGAAGGCAGTAACGTATCAAGGCTGATAAGCACCCGCTTTTTATAAATTACATATATTCTTATGCACACATGCGTATATATATATATAAACATACACATAATAATTAGATAGATATTATATATATATAATATCTATCTAATTATTATGTGTATGTTTATAATTGTCTGATGACAAATAATAACAGTAGCACAATTGAGAATGTGAATTAGTATACATAGTATATATTGACGCGGGCAATATTAGACTTGGCAATTTACTGCATCTCTTGCACCTTAAATAATTTTTTTCTTGTAATGTAAATGAATGATGTAAAACTATTTCAAAGGATCTATCGATCCATTCTTGATGGAATAAAACAATAACTTCTATAACACAAATGCAATAAATATTAAATTTATATAGTATTGATTTATATAACTAATTTTATTATGTCTTTATATATATATAGAAAAATATACACTCAGTCTTAGCATCAGAGTAGAGTGTAACGCAGCTGATGAACAGTATACATAACAAATTGAATAAAAATCTGAATTATTATAACATAATGATATTAATAATTAAGATTTTTATTCAGTTTATTGTTAATTATCTATAACTGCATAACGTGTGCAGTTTACGCCGAAGCGGCTGTTTTAACGCGAGCGATATGTTTCGTCGACGGATGATTAGCTAATTATGATTGTATACAGAATACTGGATATTTTCGTAAAGTATCGTTGCCTCGCGAATAAAGTCGAAGGACCGTCGAGAAGAGGAAGCTCGCGGTGCTTTCATTTCCCTTCCGAGTGCGCTTTTCAATCTTTTATCCGTTTTTGCCCTCGTCTTCGTTTCCATTGTTAGTATGCGACAGCCGTTACTGCACTCCATGAAGAGTATCATTGCTTTGTCGAATAATACATAAGCAAAAGAGATGTTTTTCCTTGTGCTTAGAAATCCAAACAGATTTGATTTCGAGAATCATAAAGAAATTGTATTGTGTTACTTTCTTTCCATCGCGGCGAGTACCTAATCGTTTTTATACATTTATAGTTTACAAGTATACACAGAGTACTTGAAAAGAAAGAAAAAAGGTGATCGTCGCGTTTTTTTTTCACAGAGGCGGGCAAACGTGTAACTGTGTTCACGTTGCCCGACTAAATCAAACTCAAATGCTACTAAGTATTTAGTTTTTATCCATCGGGACTTTAGGGTGCCGCGAATGCTGATATCAAGAATAATTATGATTTATCTTAGTGGAGTACGTACATCTTTTCGGCTTAGAAACGAAGACGATGACGATCAAACGAACGCTTCCGTTCTTGTCCCAAAATTGTTTTCGTTTTCTCTTGTAGCGAACGTTTCGAGGAATTTGCTTACGACGGTTCGTTAGCGGTAATTAACGATTATACGGAGCCGTCATATTTTCCACAACGCGTCGGGAAAAAATTGAATGGTTTCTATATGTATTCAGAGAATGTTGATTCATCATATTATTCTTTCAAACTTGCTTTCTCCTTTTAAAAATTTACACCAAGAGAAACTTTTGTTACATATTACTTTATTTTGATTTTTTTTAACATCTTTATTTTTTAAAAAAGAAACGAAAACCGTAGAAGAAAATTATTAAACTTATCTTTATCGTGTTGGAAATTCATTCAATTTTATCGCTACGTGTCTCAACTTCTCTTGTTAAAAACAAAAACTAATTTATAGCTTTATGATTTTACATATAATTGTTAAATTTCAGTTTTGTCAGATGCGATTTGTGCGAGCTTATTTCGTGGAGCAAATATTTTGTTGCGTTTTGGAGAAAGTGTTCATCCGATCATTAGCGAAGCGACGCGATCCATTTATATTCGATCACGAGGGACTATGCGCAAATTTTCGCATTATTTGCGGATTTTATAACTTTATTGACAAATATAAGATCTAAGATCTTTCGCATAACTGATTTACGATTAAACTTGCGCTTTATTGAGGCTCAGATGTACACCCGTCTGTATCACGTCAATAAAAATCTGGCTGCAAAACGTGTATGAATTCATTCGTTTAGCAAAGGATGCGCGTTGACCTTAGAAGTGCTCGTTGGAATTTCATCCGGAGGGAAAAAACTTTGTCGCATTTTTTTAATCTTTCTGATTCTCAAAATACATTCTTCGTGTATATTTTATATTTTTTGTGCAATGCTCATAATATTATTTGATTTTTGTAGATTAATTTTCTTTTCATGAAATATATTTTGGCAACTATGCCGTCTATAGAAAGAAATCTGTCGGACCTGTGCTAACTCGGACCACGTGCGTTTCTGACGTTTAAATATTAGTGAAATTCGGTTAGAGAGAGTGATTGAATTCTCTTAGAAAACAAAAAAATGACCTGTCTCATTTTTTGATAGAAATTCGATAGAGATGCTAAATATTAATTTATTAGGTGTGTTCGGGAAGACGCTATTAGTGCTATTTGCTTATTTTATCCTTGTTTTACACCTGATGAAGCGATAAAGATAGAATGATGCAATAGCGCTATAGCGCGCTTCCCGAACACAGCCATTGTGTTATAAATTCGACGTTCGCTTTTCGCGTGAGACTAGCTGGCATCGGCTTCCTATCTCGCTAAACGGGCCTTTTTCAGTAGGATACGTTTCTTTCATTATAATATAGAGAGGAGAAGAATAAGCTATATAGGGATAGGTACACATACATTTTGTACGACAATATCGGGGGTCTATCGTTTGTATAATACGATTATTTTTTCTCTGGGCCCGGAGCTTCGTCCACGATGACGATATCGCGGACACGGAATGTCTCCAGGATCGTGCTCCGATTACTTTGTACTAAGAATAATTTTGCATAAATTTCTTTTGTGCCTTTTATATCACATGTATTTTTCAAGCAAAGTTCATTTGTAGAATTTACGCGATGGAAGATATATATAGGGCGTACCGCGCCAAATCGGACACCATTTGGGTTTTGCATCTCCGATTTTTTTGAAAATTTTTTATGTTATAGTATTAGTTGAAAGAGGCCTCCATGATTTTTTTCAAATTTTTTTGTCGAACCGTTTTCAAAATATCGATTTTTGAAAAATTACGTTACTTTTTTTTTAAACGCCCATAATTTTACGAAAAATGGGCCAAAAAAATGGGACGTTTTTTTCAAATTTTTTTTTAAACACGATAAAAAATATCAAAAAATTTTTTCAAACTGTGTTTCTATAAAATTTACAAATTGACAAAAATTTTTGATTTACAAAAAACACGTACTGATCGATTTTCTCCAAAATTTTTTGTAAAAAACTATCATCGATTTCACAACTTTTAAGCCTAAATTTATAATGAGATAATAACGGGATCTATTTTTTTTTTTGATTTTTTAATTTCCATTTTTTATTTATCCGTGCTGAAAAATATCTGAAAAGAAAAAATAATTTACACAGGAACTACTATTAATAATTATCTAAGACATAGTGATTACTTACTAAATAGTTTACAAATTGATTTCAGAAAAAAATACAGTGAAATTAAAGCGTTTATTATTTATGCTTGATAAATTTTTTTTTATTAAGTAGCGTTTATTTTTTTACACGTTTAAATATTTTAAAAATTCGAGATTCAACAGATGATGAAAATTGTTTAAATCTCAAAGTGCCTTCTCCGTCTGGAATTACACAATGATATTTCTGCGTTCCTGTTATTGTCTTAGCTCTAATATATCGCTTGTCTAATGATTCTTTGCTCTGAATATAATCTTTGTTAGAGAAGAATTGCGCATAGATATTTGGCAAATTTTCCGACGGAGCACCTCAACAATTTAAAAATTATAAAAATTTTGTAAATCTTAATTTTCATGAAGAAGACTTTGGCTGAATGGCATTATTTTGCAACAGCTCATGGCAAAGGTCCTTGTGATGGAGTAGAAGGAACTGTTAAGAGAATAGCGGCACGAGCAAGTCTTCAACTTCCATATGACGAACAAATCTCAACTCCTCAAGAACTATATAACTGGGCGATAAAATTAAATTCTTTGCCAAATATCTATGCGCAATTCTTCTCTAACAAAGATTATATTCAGAGCAAAGAATCATTAGACAAGCGATATATTAGAGCTAAGACAATAACAGGAACGCAAAAATATCATTGTGTAATTCCAGACGGAGAAGGCACTTTGAGATTTAAACAATTTTCATCATCTGTTGAATCTCAAATTTTTAAAATATTTAAACGTGTAAAAAAATAAACGCTACTTTAATAAAAGAAATTTATCACGCATAAATAATAAACGCTTTAATTTCACTGTATTTTTTTCTGAAATCAATTTGTAAACTATTTAGTAAGTAATCACTATGTCTTAGATAATTATTAATAGTAGTTCCTGTGTAAATTATTTTTTCTTTTCAGATATTTTTCAGCACGGATAAATAAAAGATAGAAATTAAAAAATCGAAAAAAAAATAGATCCCGTTATTATCTCATTATAAATTTAGGCTTAAAAGTTGTGAAATCGATGATAGTTTTGTACAAAAAATTTTGGAGAAAATTGAACAGTACGTGTTTTTTGTAAATCAAAAATTTGTGTCAAAAATTTCAAAATCTTATAGAAATACAGTTAAAAAAATTAAAAAAAAATTTTTTGAAAAAAAAAAAACGTTCCATTTGGCCCATGTTTCGTAAAGTTATGAGCGTTTAAAAAAAAATAACGTAATTTTTCAAAAATCGATATTTTGAAAACGGTTCGACAAAAAAATTTGAAAAAAATCATGGAGGCCTCTTTCAACCAATACTATAACATAAAAAATTTTCAACAAAAATCGAAGATGCAAAACCCAAATGGTGTCCGATTTGGCGTGGAACGCCCCATATAAACACATGGTGTGTGTGAGTTTGTTACTACGTTTACGCGAGCGTTACTTCTACTGTAGTAATTTACGATAATTCCTTCGCGTAAACGGGATTTTGTAGTAACTTAAGATAATTTACTCCGCGTAAACGAGTAATATATCGTAAGTTACTACAGAAGTAACGCTCGCGTAAACGTAGTATGTGTGTGTGTGTGTGTGTGTGTGTGTGTTTGTGTGTGTGTATATATACATCTTCCATTGCATAAATTCTGCAAATGCACTTTGCTTGAAAAATACATATGATATAAAGGCACAAAATAAAAATTTATGCAGAATTATTCTTATTGTTCTAGTACAAAGTAATAGGAGCATGATCCTGGAGAAGTCCCATGTCCGTGATATCGTCATCGTGGACGAGGCCTGGGGCCCACAGAAAAAATAATTAAAATAATATATTTATGTGCGTATGCGTATCGTGCTCGTGCGATTGCGTATGCGTGTGCGTGTGTATGAATATGTATGTTCAATTGCATTACGGTTTTATATGTAATATTATTTACTTTCGACAGTAACAATAAAAAAAATAACATATATTTCATTTATATATGTATTTTCGTTTACATTTCTCAACATTTTATCAACAAAATAATAAACAGAGTTTTTTGTCCTAAATAACATTACCGTTTTTCTTTCTGAAATATACCCTAGAATTCCAAAAAGTCCTGATTTTACCATACTAAGTGTACGCTACCCAGTGTACTAAGAGAGAGAGGGACAGCAATGAGAGAGGGAAAGAGGGAGAGAGAGAGAGAGAGAGAGAGAGAGAGAGAGAGAGGAATAAATGGGTGCATGCAAATTACATACATAGAGAAAGGAATAATAATACGAGAGATATCTGTCCTTGTCTAACGAGGCATCTGTACGACATATCTGTCAAAGCTCGTTCTTTGAAACGGCTTCATAGATCGCAAAATCCTTTTACAGGAGTAAAGTTTAGGTACTAATGAAGGGTGGGATTGTAAAATAATTAGTAATAATTAAAAAAAATGTAAAATTGCCTAACGAGATATCTGTACCACATGGGCCCGATTCTCTAACGAGAAACATATGCACAAACACTGCTCTAACAGAAAGGCTGCAAATTGATTTGCTCTCTGTCGCACAGTTTTTAGCCAATAAGCTTGCAGCTTTTCTGTTAGAGCAGAGTTTACGCATACGTTTGTAGATAGAAAATCGGGCCCCATATCTGTCAAAGCTCGTTATTTGAAACGGCTTCATAGATCAGCAAAATCCTTTTACAGGAGTAAAGTTTAGGTACTAATGAAGGGTGGGATTGTAAAATAATTAGTAATAATTGAAAAAAAATGTAAAAATGTCTAACGCGATATCTGTACCACATATATCTTTCAAAGCTCGTTTTTTGAAACGGCTTCATAGATCGCAAAATCCTTTTACAGGAGTAAAGTTTAGGTACTAATAAAGGGTGGGATTGTAAAATAATTAATAATAATTGAAAAAAATGTAAAAATGTCTAACGCGATATCTGTACCACATATCTTTCAAAGCTCGTTCTTTGAAACGGCTTCATAGATCGCAAAATCCTTTTACAGGAGTAAAGTTTAGGTACTAATGAAAGGTGGGATTGTAAAATAATTAGTAATAATTGAAAAAAATGTAAAAATGCCTAACGAGATATCTGTATCATATATCTGTCCTGGTTCGATTGCTGTGTAGAAACCAGACAATGTAGCCAACCCCGAAACTGCCCACAGCTGCGTGCGCCATCTCGCCATCTCTCGCAAGATCCGTGAACTACTGCTGTGACATAATTGCTGCTCTGCGTGAATATTTTTGTGAAAAATATACACGATCGTTTCAAAGCTCTCATTTTTATTCCAGGCTTTCAATCTCAATTTCAAAGGTACTTTATTGTTTGTGCACGTCTTCTGAAGGGTGGGAAAGTTTAATTTCGTACATATTACGTATACAACTGTTTATATCAGAAAATAAGGTTTTGAGGTGACAGCATTTAAAAATTTTTTTCAATTATTACTAATTATTTGACAATCCCACCCTTCATTAGTACCTCTACTTTACTCCTGTAAAAGGATTTTGCGATCTGTAAAGCCGTTTCAAAATGAGAGCTTTGAAATGAATTGTCGGTAATTTGGACGGCTTTAGCATCCCCTTAAACAAAAGAAGAAGAAGAATGTCCAAACTACTTATTGTCAGATAAAAGATAGTCGAGATGATTGTCGGTCTTCTCATCTATTTATCTCATCTCGACTATTTTTTATCTGAGTAGTTCGGACATGAACCATATAGCACAGACACGAAATATGGCTGTTACCGAGCGAAACGGACATAGTTGAGTTGCACTTTCTCAGGAGGCGCATCAGGATATGACTTCCAGTGGCCCCGTTCTCAGTAGGTTTCTCTCTGATATTGATTAGTAATGTCAGAGAGAAACAGGTTTCTCTCTGATACTGTAAATCTTTTTAACACGTGGGTAATAGTTTTTCTGCATCGTATCTAAGAATAGTACGTCTTATTTATTATAAAGTTATAAACAGTTGTGTATTCCAATATAACGTAAAATATGATTTATTATCAACTAAATAAAATTGACAGACCGTTTCGAACTTCACTGACGACTTCTTCTTTACCCGATACAAAATAATATAAAAAGAGTTAGAGGAAGTGTGGGCATTTTAAAAATCACCCTAAGTCTTTTTCAATATAACTTGAAAACTACATATGTTAAAGATAGCTGAACTTTGTTTACGCTGAGTTGTAATGCCAAATGTTTGTTACAACGTGTTCCTAACCAATTTCGTTTATTTAAGGTAGTCGTTTCGTTAGTGCATGTATTAGATAAAGTTTTCAATTTTAGATTTTATATTAAATTATATTCAGCTTTGCAGTCGATTTTTTCTGTGGCTCCTTACCGACTATTTACTCTAGAAAATCGATCTCGAAAATCACAAATTTTGCATTACTTCATACAGACGGCCAGAAAAAGAAGGCTCTATCACGGTTTCAATCTCATATTTTCGCATTTTTCGATTAGATGAAGTGAGAAAAAACATTGCTTTTTGTACATTAGATTTCGAAGAATCCGATGTAAACATAAAATTTTTTAAAAAATGTAAACATAATTTTTTAGTTTATTTTAGTGAAAATGCGGTAATCGAGCAGACATTTTTTAGTCGAGGTGAGGATGGGAAGGCTTGGCAACGCCGCTGGCTAATCACTGTAGTTGCAGGTTATGGGGCTCGTCTTTCTTAGCCGAATTGGATAGTGATTGACACCCTTTCATGCGTTTTGAAACCCTTTCTCAGTAATTGTCAAAATTCAATCGAAAAGTATTTTTCTCACTTGTAACCTTTCTCGACGACTTGCATGATCAGCTGATCAAAACGGAGTCAAATGAAAAAAATCACATAATTTGGAAAAAGTAACATACTTCGTCACGTATGAAATTTTACACCATAATTCATAAAATTATTTTTTTCTTAGCAAAAATTGCCTGAAATATATTTCTGACCGTAAAAACCTAGAGTGACGCTTTTAAACATCTAAAACAAATTTTTAAACATTTTATGCTAAGTTAAAGAAGGTACGTGTGATGTGAGGTTTTTTATATCCATAGTTTTTATAATTAATTTGTTTACTTTTTTTATAAAATATATACAGATATTTTCACTATTTTTGTCGATCCAGAAATAAAAAAACTTATAATTGACATCGAATTTGATTCGCATATCAACGGTGACAAAAAAAGAGCGTGAACCATCTTAAAAATGGTTAAATAAGTTGTCTTTAGGAATTGCAGATCTCCAAATCATGAAATTATGGTTAAAGAAATATTAGATCCATTTTATACTATAAAAGTTACGATGTCTCTCAAAGCACATTTTCTGCATTTACATCTTAATTTCTTTCCACAAAACTTGGAAGCTGTGAGTGATGAATGTTTTCACCAAACATTCGAAAAAAGTTCAAAGAAAAGTTCAAAGAAGTCAATAACAAGTATGTTGACTGATTACTGCTGGAATCTTAATTATCGCAGAGAAACCGAAGGAGATGAGTATAAACGGCAAGCAAAATATACTATAAGCATTAAGTTCAAAATTTTAAGCATTTTATTTAATTAAAAAAAAATGCTTTCCGAAGAAATAGCAAGGTGGTCCTTTCGCGGACCTAGCTAGTCAAGTAACAGTCCGTCATGAGGTAATTGAAAACAAACATTACACAGCATTCCAATAATTATAATAATATAACATGATTTTACACGCACGATTTAATCGTATTTAATTATTTACTAATTAAAAAAATATCACAATAGTAGTGCGGTTGGACTCGATTTAGGTTAGGTCAAGCATGACAGTACGAGTAAATATGCGATTGAATCCACTACTTATTTAACCTCATATATCAGAGCAAAACATTCGGCAAGCCCTTATTTTCAAGGTATGTACGAAATCCGGAAACTTCAGGGAATATTTTAAGACATAATAAATAATGTATTCATCTGATAAGTACATGTATTATTCGTTGAAAACCTCGGCCGTAGCGATTTGCATCATTCTATCTTTCTCGTTCATTAGATGTAAACAAGGATAGAATGACAATGGCACGCTCCGCGAACGCACATTTAGAATGACTTATTTCTTGTAAAGTGTCGGTAACCTTACTTGATTTTTCGTACACATGTCCCTTATTACTGTATATTTAACATATATCAAATTTAGGTACTTATCTAATACTTGTTCTCACGAAAGGACCACCTTAAACTCCAAAGCTTCAACCAATATAACTAAAAAAAAAAAAAAAAAAAATGACGGTGATCTAAGTAAATCACGTATGTCATATGTTACTCAGAAGACTGAGCTACATGTATCGCTCCTAGTAAAAAACTTGAGAAATAATCAAATTTTTGAAAATTTGTTGTACTGTGTTAATTATTTATATTATATAATCGAAATTGCGATTCTCCAATCGCAATTCCGTCTGAGTATTTGGGTTGTGAATTGTTTTATGAATCTTATTGAATTATGTGCAAAATTGGTTTTTCCCACATTTAGAAAAATATACAAAAATACACATACATATCATACATAAATGTAATTTAATAAAAATTCAATCATATAAATATAATTGTAGATAACTTCTACACTGTGGGACATAAAAAAATCATTTTACCAAAATCATGATTTTTGCTACATTTTTTCTCAAAAACTATAACCGTTGAAAGAACAAAAAAAATGATTCACATTTGTGACATTATTTATAAAAGAGTTTATATTTAAATCTTATGCAATTTTTAACATTTATAATTCTTTTTACAACCTGCTTAACGTACATGTTTCAAAAATTAGAAGCAGATATTTAACATTTACGTGATACAATTCTTATAAGTGTTCACGTTACATAGTAAATATATGAGAAAAACAAATTTACCATTGTTTCATGTTCAAATAATTAGTCATTAATAATAATATTATATTTGAATAGTTAGATAAAAATTAGATCTGTAATCAGATTAGATGTAGCGTAATATTTGAATCTAGATATTTAATCGTTTAAAAATATCTAATGAGATTTTTAAAACGGTAGCCTTGACTTCCAACGAAGTAGCGTGTATTATAGGAACTAATTTTTTCATCGTATTTCTTGCTTCTTTAATCACTCTAAATATCAATGTAGGGAAACTTATGAAGTTCTAAATTCAAGCAGTGATATCGATGATCCGAATAGTGATCCGGATGATCCGAACAGTAATACGGATAATACGAACAATGGTACAAACATGGATACGCTTACAAAAGAAGCAGAACATCAAAAAGACACGTATTCTCCGCGACCAAGAACGGATGTAATGGTAGAGCAGGAAGCAAAAGATAAGTAGGTGTTGCAATATTATATTCTCACATTAATGTGTCAAGAATAATTTCATGATTCTTTCTTGAATAATAAAGCTAGTTTTTCATAGCATTTCTTGCTTCTTTAATCACTCTATATCAATGTAGGGAAACCCATGAAGTTCCAAGTTCAAGCAGTGATCCGGATGGTACGAACAGTGATACGGATAATGCGAACAGTGATACGGATGATACGAACAGTGATACGGATAATGCAAACAGTGATATGGATGATACAAATGCACTGCAAATCCAAGTATGTTATTTATACACGTATAAATGTCTAAAAATAATACATTAAACAAAAGCTCTTTTTTAAACTTTTAAAAGTGTTTTTTTATGTATTAAATTACGTCATTTAACACGTTTAATCGTATTAAATTAAAAATTAATACGTTCAATAATCGTTAAATGACGTGATTTAAAACGGCAAAAAATGTATAAGAGTTTTGGCTAAAATAACATACTTGGATTTGCAGTGCAGTGATACAGACATGGATACGCTTACAAAAGAAGCGGAACATCGAGAAGGCACGAACTCTCCGCTATTAAGAACGGATATAATGGCAGAGCAGGAAGCAGAAGATGAGGGGCTGCTGAAATATTATATTCCCACATTAACGTGTCAAGAATAATAATAATAATAATAATAATAATAAACTTTATTAACGGGTAATAAACCTTTTAGCGTACAGAGAGAAAAGAAAAAACAAGAACAATAAGATAAAATAAAAATTTTACAACATAATATGGAGAAATTCAGGTTACAAGAGTAGACGAGAAAGTTTTTGTTTAAAAGTTGATACAGAGCCACCAAAAAAGTCAACCCTATTGGAGAAATTACTTGCAGATATTATTAGCCTATTTACACACGAATTTGCGCTATACAAAGTACGGTGATACTCGAGGTGGAAGATGGAGTACTGTCTTAATTCTCTAGTCGGGATGTTAAAATAGATACGTTCCAACAAAACCGGACAATCAATAGAGTGATTAAGAAGCTTAAAAATAAATGTAAGATCAAAGGTTAGTCTCCTATTTTCTAACGATAGCAGATTTAATTTATCTAATATAGTGCAGTATTCATGGCAAGTAATTGACATGGGATTAACTAGCCGATAAGCAGCCATACGCAGGAATTTGTGCTGCACACGTTCAATCAATAGCTGATGACATTCAAAATACGGAGACCAAACTATGGAACAGTACTCTAACTTGGGGCGAACTAACGTACAGTATAATAATTTTAAAGTGGTTATATTCTTAAAAAATCTACCCCAGCGGAGGATGAATCCAAGCGTTCTATAAGCAGATGAAACTATTGATTGTATATGTGTATTAAATGATAAGTCCACACTGAACAAGACCCCGAGATCTCGAGCTTTGCGCACTGCTGAGAGAGGTAAACCATCAAGAGTATAGTTATATAAATATGAGTTACGTCTACGAGAAAAGTGAATAACAAAACATTTAGAGACGTTAAGCCGAAGACAGTTCCTCCTACACCAGGCCTCAAGTTCAAATAAGTCATGTTGTAATAAAAGCGCATTAGCAGGTCCATTAATCCGGCGGTATAATTTAAGGTCATCAGCATACAGTAAGAAAAAGCAGAATTTAATAAAAGCAGCTATGTCATTAATAAATAAAACAAATAAAAGAGGACCAAGATGTGAGCCCTGCGGCACTCCAGACAAAACATTTATACTTCTAGAGAAGCTATTATTAAACTTTATGACTTGAGACCTGTTTGATAGGAAGCAGGATATCCAACGCAAAAGAGAACCTCCGAACCCTAGAGATCGAAGTTTACACATTAATATTGTATGATTAACTGAGTCAAACGCTTTTCTAAAATCGGTATAAACTGAGTCAACCTGGGATCCACTCTCAACAGTAGAAGTTAAAAAATCATAGTAATTAACAAGATTTGTCGTTGTCGAGCGTCCCGGTACAAATCCATGTTGTTCCTTTTATAATAATGTTTTTACATAGGGAGCTAAGTTTTCGAGCAACAATGCCATCAAAGATTTTCGGCATAACATTTTGTTTACATATAGGACGATAGTTAGTGACTGATTGACGGTCGCCACCTTTAAAAATCGGAGAGACGAGACATTGCTTCCAAAGAGATGGGAAGGCACCATCCCTCAGTGACTTATTAAAGATCAGCCACAGAAATCTTGACGCGATAAAGATACATGATTTTAGTAATAAAGGCGGAATGCCATCCAACCCCGCGGAGCAGCTCAATGGAAGCTCACAAATCTCGTTATACACATCCGAAATTGATATGTCCAGGGATAAAAGATCCAAGGGGTGATTTAAGTTAAAACCGCTGTCAGGGTATTCGTCGATTACATCGCTACTAATATAAACAGATTTGAAATAATCAGCGAAGCAGTTCGCAATAGATTCATCATCCTCCAGTAAATGATCATTATGCAGAATCTGAGAGGCGTAATGCTTGGAAGATCTGATGTCTCTGATAAAGCCCCAGAAAAGATTGGTATTATTTGACAGCGCATGTTCAGATTTATCAATAAAATCAGACCAGCAAACAGCAGACAGAGATTTACATCTAGCTCTAAGATGAGAGAAAGATAGATAATCAGAGAATGAGAGAGTGCATTTATATCTTAAGTGTGCCGTCTTCTTGGCCCTGATTAGAGAAATTAATTCCTTGGTGAACACCATGCTGGATAAGTAGATTCAAAAATAACATAAGAGGGAACATAAGTATTGATCGCAAAGTTCAAGTGAGAGTAAAGTAGCTCAGTGGCCTCATCCACCGGAATATTAGCAAAGGCAGAGTCCCAGTCAATTTGACCTAAATAGTCATCAATTGCAGAAAAATCGGCACGTTTAAAGCACGGTCTGCAGAAAGAATTCCCTGAAGGACGAGCAGCAGTGGGAAGTGGCAGGGCAAATTCGAGAGCAGGATGATGTGTGTCGCAAGGAAGGAAAGGCTCAAGGGAAGCATGTACGTGAATACCATCGAGAGAGGAAATAATCAGATCAAGCTCGTTTCCCAGCGCATTGCTTATATTATTGTATTGCCGAAAGTTGCAAAGACTAAAATATTCGTTGACAATATCAGCTTGTCTTAATTGTGAGCCGCCCCTGGCATTATAATTCAGAGATGAATTGTTTTGATACCAGATAATATTTGGCAGGTTAAAGTTACCAAGAATAATAAGTTTAGCATTAGGATAAGAAAAACAAACATCCAGTACGGAACGACAATGAGATTCATAAACATCAGGCGAAGAATTAGGCGGAATATAGACAGCGACAATAATAAATACGCGACGGCCGATCCTTACTTCGACAAAGAGATGTTCAATGTTAGAAGGAGATATTTCAATACAGCGGCTGGGAAAACAATTACGGACAGCAATTAAAACACCGCCGCCCCTCGAGTAGATGCTAGTATGTTTATCCCTGTCATATCGGAAAACTTTAAAATCACTTAAACCCAGTTCAGCATCAGAAACACCAGAATTAAGCCACGTTTCGGTAAAAATAATAAAGTCAACTTTCAGCACGGAAAAATTGATCGAACACCGCAGATCAGCCAATTTCGTCCTCAAACCTCTCACATTCTGATAATACGCTAAAGGGTGATAGTCGCGTTTTTTTGGCGCCTATTAGTGGAAGCTTTTACAATTTTCAGCACACCGTTAATAAATCTCAAAGTCATGTCGGTAACACCAGTGTCTTTAAGCGATTCAAACCGCTTCTTAACACAAACGAAATGATCACGCTGTTTCTTGGTTAAATCCTGTTTGATAGCAACTGGCCCAGAGTAACTATTCTTTCTCCTCAGTATGTCGATGGCGTCAGATCTGGATGGCAGTGAGACTCGCAAAGGTCTCGATGAATGTCACGATCATTTCTTGAATGATAAAGCTAGTACTTTATCGTTTAAAGAAACATTAACAAAGTTAGGAGAGCATTTAGTCTGTGAACATAATATAAAACAAGATTCCGTACATAATATAGAATATGACGTAAATAAAGAGAAGATTCCAGTACGTCGCTTCATACAAGAACATTATTCAAAATTAAAAGAAGATGTGGCAGAATGCAATCACTGCTTTACACTAATTAGTTACAAAAACAGGAATTATAGTATTTTACATGAACACTTAATATGTAAACATGAAGACAAATTAACGGAAATAGAGAAGAATGAAACAAAATTCCTTTGGTTCTGGGATTACTTCATAATCGCTCGCAAAATGCAACATTTGTAACATGACATTTTATGCATTAACACCTGCATTTTTTACTGATCACGTGAGAACTCATGAGTAAGTATACATAAAATAATTTATTAAAACATTGAAGAATATAAAGTAGAGAGTAATGAAATAATGAATAGCTAAAGAAAATGAAACAGACACAAGTTATCAAAGCACATATACACTACTGTTTAAAAGTTTGGAAACACTATTTTTTTAAGAAAAATAGTGGTACTAATATTTTTAGAGAAAAATGTTACATGAGAAACTTTACTGTCTGTTTTAACTATTCAATACAGTATTATTTGTTTCTAATAATTTTCCTGGGAAATATTTTATTTAAAGAATTTTATCGAGTGAATATGCTGTGCCATTCTTCCGTTATGAAGAAAGACTAAGTTTTCATGGTTTGAGTAAAATATAATAACTTTTAGTTTCATATTTGTTATATACTTCACTTAAACCATGAAAACTTTTGTTCTTTCTTTATACAGAACAATAGCATGTTCACACTCTATAAAATTCTTTAAATAAAGTACTTCCCTGGAAAATGATTAGAAAAAAATAATATTGTGTTGAATAGATAAAACAGATAGTAAAGTTTCTCATATGACATTTTTCTTTTGAAGTAGGTATTAGCACTACTGTTTTGTTTTTCTTAAAACAGTAGTCCTTCCTAACTATTAAACGGTAGTGTATATGTATAACAATTATTCGTATTATGATCGAAATTGTGTTTTTAGTCGCAATTTCGTCAGTGATTCTATGTAATATTTAAGTCTAGACATCTAATCGTTTCAAAATAGTTAAATAATGAGATTCTTAAAACGGTAATCTTGTGGTTTCCAGCGGAATAGTGTGCACTATTGAAACTAATTTTTTTATCGCATTTCTTACTTTTATAATTACTCTAAATATAAATGTAGGAAAACCGTACGAAGTTCAAGCAATGACACGAACAGCAATACAGACATGAATATGCCTACAAAGAAAGCGATATGTCAAGAAGACAAAGAACTGCGACTTAGAACGAATATAATTGCAGAGCAGGGAGCAGGAGATGAGTGGATGTTGCAATATATTATATTCCCACATTAATGTGTCAAGAATGTCACGATCCTTTCTTGAATAATAAAACTTATTCTTTATATCATATAAAGAAACATTAACAAAATTAGGAGAGCATTTAGTCTGTGAACATAATATAAAACAAGATTTCGTACATGATATAGAATATGACGTAAATAAAAAGAAGATTCCAGTACGTCGCTTCATACGAGGACATTATTCAAAATTAAAAGGAGATGCGGCAAAATGCAATTATTGCTTTATAGTAATTCGTTACAAAAATGCACATAATATTTTACATGAACACTTGAAGTGTAAACATAAAGACAAATTAACAGACATAGAGAAAAATGAAACAAACTTTCATTGGTTCTGGGATTACTTCAAAATAAATGACAAAGCATATGCAAAATGCCACAAATGTAATATACAGTTTTATGCACTAACACCTGCATTTTTGACCGATCACTTGAAAACTCATGAGTAAGTATATATTAAAGATTTAATTAAAATACTGAAGAACATAAAATTGTTAAAATGCAAATACAATAGGTAATTAAAGAAAATATTATACACACAAATGACAAGCACTCTTATATAATAATTATTTGTATTATGATCAAAATAGTCTTTTTAGTCGCAATTCCGTCTGTAATTCTATGTAATATTTAAGTCTAGACACTTAAGGTAGTTCATCCGTGACAATGCTGTCAAAAGTTAATGATAGACATATGACAATAAAGTATTTGGCTGGAATCTGCGTTATGCATGTGTGTATAAAAATCTCATGTACAGATACATAGATATACTAATGTGTGCTATTAGATATCTTTATAAATTAGCTGTCATATACGTCCACCGCTATCAGAAATTGTGTACTTTACGTATCAATTACTTCGAAACTATAGAGTATAGACGGTCGAAAATCTTGTATTTTTGTAACAATATTTTTGCAAGTCTCTTCTTGTTTTTCATTAAAACCGTAAGAATAGTTTGATCACTACAATTAGAAACGTGTGATATCGGAAGTTGTTTTCGTACCTGCGATACATGTAAAAAGTGCTAACTTTGACTTTCGTTATTGCAACTTTGGTCAATCTTTTTCTATTTGCACATGTGTATAAAATGTGTTTACATTAATTATAGATACTGTTTAAATTTTCCAAGATTTCTAAGAAATGAGTTTACGGACGTACTACCTTAATCACTCTAAATAAATGAATAATTAGATTCTTAAAACGATAGTCTTAACTTCCAACGGCATAGCATGCATAATGAAAACTAATATCCTTGCATTTCTTACTTTATCTTTACATTCTGCATATAAATGTAGGAAAACTGATCCAAGTTTAAGCAGTGATACGAGTGATACGGACAATGATACAGAGATGGATACGCCTATGAGAGAAGCGAAACGTTAAGAGGACTCAGAAGCATCATCTAAGAATATGTATAAAAAGACAGAAGGAACAAAAAAAGAGACAAGTAAAGGAACAAGTTTTTAACAAATAATAACTTGCTCTGCATTTATTACATACTACATGTAATTGAATTTTATGAATTAGACATTGTTTGTTCTATGTAAGTGTAATCTATATCGTGTTATATAAAATATTCACATGTATTAAGCGTTTCATTACTTATAGAATAAATTTTACAATAAATTTCATTTTTTTTGTATAAAGTGACAAGTAAGCTACAGATATAAATATTAAATTTAAACATTGATAGGACTCTTGCTGATCATTTAAATGCATTAAAAATAATATTTTTTTTACTTAACGATTGAAATCAAAAGATGTAAAATGTAGATAAATTCACAAGAAACCAGTACATTGATCGAATTATCAATGCAACTGTGGTTGCATCGATTACTAAATAATTAATATCTAAATTTAATTAAAGTATTGCTTCCTTATAGAGAAAGCTTTGTTTTTGTAAACCTCGCATATGGACCTTTAATTGCGTATAAAATTAGGTCTAATCAACCAAATCTTAAACAATTATATGTATATATATGAAATAAGAGTAGAAAAAATCGAAGAAAAAATTGTTTTTTAGTTTTTGATGCCAATGTGTTCAGAATGTTCTAAAACATCAAAATCGCATTTAAAAAATGTCCCCGCGCGCGCGCGCGCGCGCGTGTGTGTGTGTGTGCGTGCGTGTGTGTGTGTTATGTACAAATTTATCTATAGCTCAAGAACTAATCGATCAAATCTTAAAAAATTATATGTGAAATAGGAGTTGAAAAAAAAGACTAAAAAATATAATAAAATTAGAAAAATTGTTAATAATAAAAGGATTACCGATTTCTGTCTAAAAAATCTACGTGCTCTAATTTCCGTAAATTTTGAGATATTAAACTGAATTATTTTTTTATGAAAAGAGTATCATTAAAAGTAGGTTGGTATTGAATTTGGCGAGGATCGGTGAAGGGGTTACCAATTTTTGCCTAAAAAGTGTACAAGTTATACATATAATCTTATGTAGAGTATTATTAAAGAAAGGTTGTTTTAAATTTGGCGAGAATCGGTGAAGGGGTCACCGATTTCTGCTTAAAAGATGTATAATTTTTATTTGATGGATAGAGTATCATTAAAAGAAGACTGGTAAAAAAAAATGTACAAATTAGAAACTTGCACATTGCTTCCTCATTACTACAAATCGCTACCATTGCTCCTTTTCAAACTCAATTTTTTTTAATTACACCAACATAATTATTAACATAAAATAGTATGGCTTTTTCATAGAGGAAGCTTTATGAGCGAAATAAATAAAATGATGAGAAAGCAATGTGCAAATTTCTAATTTGAATATTTTCAAGAAACATGGAAGGAAATAGATCTAGTAGATCAAAAACTTTAAATTATTAACTTATATTTATATCTTAATTATATACATATAATATGTTACACGTAAGCATACAATTCATGCGTTTCTCTACATTTTTTATTGTATTAATATATTTTTTATTATAATGTAAAAGAATTAAATAAAAACAAATGTTGCATAGTATTTTTACACAGAATCATTTCTTATTTCCTGAAAAGAAATTTTAAATAACTTATTTATCATCTATTACTAACATATAAACTAGGAACATTAAAAAAAAATATATATATATATATATATATATATATATACATATATGTATACAACATAGACAACTTATATATCATTTTCATATCGACGCATTAACATACCTATACTACGTTTACGCGAGCGTTACATCTGTAGTAACTTACGATATATTACTCGTTTACGCGGAGTAAATTATCGTAAGTTACTACAGAAGTAACGCTCGCGTAAACGTAGTACTAGATGATTAATTTATCATAATAGAAGATTTGGGTAATTATATGCACTTTAGGGCCGCCCCCCTCAATGACCTTAACCTTGACATATGTTGTCAATATATCAATGTACTTTGATATATTATATAGGATATATTAGTCAGAGGAGTGAGCTCTTCTTCAGTATATTACCAAACTTTTTTGTATATATCTTTTTAATAAACAATGACCGCCAACACACACTTCGGTCAAATATTTAATTAAAATAAAATAAATGAATTTTTCTTGTGAAAAACTTGGCGCTGCTTTTTTACTCCCGCCGTATACTTCCCTAAATTTTATGTTTATTGCTTTTTTATTTAATCAAAAATTTGGTACTTTATTAAATCCAATCAAAATTTTAGTATTGTATTAAATTTTGAGGTCTAGCAGCAAGTTTTTTTTACAAGAAAAATTTATTTATTTTATTTTAATTAAATATTTTTATTTTGTACTGATGTTAATTATCTCTTTAATTCTTTATGATTAAAATAATTCTTTGTAATATTATAATTTTATTAAAGAGAATTAAAGGTTGGATTGGAATGGGAAGACACTTGAATGGGAATACAAAGATACATATATACCACTTAAGTTTTATTTTTTTTTAAGTAGTTGCACAACAATTATTTTTCAAAGCAATATATATATTCTCTTTGTATCAATCAATCAATCATCTTTATTTCTCTCTCCTTCCGAGGTTGGAAAGGCGTTTTTTTCAGTAAAAACGTTCCCAAAAACCTTTACAAGCAAACTTAAGTAAAATCATATACATATTATACATTCAATCACATTAGTCACATATATACATTTTATATCTATAATATAATTTCTCTTATAGGGCGGCAGTGTGGTCTAGTGGTAGAGCGCCAGACTCGTAATCTGAGGAATCAGGTTCGAGTCCACTAGAGCCATGTAAGCATGGAATGTTTTTCCGATAGCTGCGCCCCTCTTGTGCGGAGAAAACTGGGCTCCATCTTTCGGAAAGAGACGTTAAGCCGTTGGTCCAAAGGGTTAAAGTGAGAGGAGAAGGATATAGTAGCAGATTGCGAACCCTACGGGGATATGCAATAAATTACGAATTTTATAATTTCTCTTATTTCTTATTTCCCCGACCTGGTCATTGAGCGACCTCACATCTCATTTCCCTTCCCTTCGTCTTCCATTCGGCACCCTTCTGGTCATCTCCTTCAGCTTCTTTTAATTCCGCACCCCTATGACTTCCTCCTTTCTGTCGCTGCTCTTCTCTTTTCTTTCCGGCTCTCTCCCTCCTCGTGCTCGACGCCTTCCTTCTTTCTTATTCTACCTTCACTCTGAAAATAACTGTATTAAGATGATTATTCTTACAGTCTTACATCTTACCTCCTTCTCCTTCTCCCCTTTCTCTCCCTTAACGCTTCTCTCCTTATCTCCCTTCATCTCTCCTTTCCATCCTAAAATCCTCCTATTCTTTTTTCTTCCTATCTGCTTCGTCCTCGTCCGTATCCATAAGGAGATTCTCCTCCATCCTTTTCGCTCTCTCTTCCACCGCGGTTCTCTTTGGCCTCCAGCTTTCCTCTCCTCTCCTCTCCTCTCTTTTCTCCTTTCTTTCTCCTCTCTTTCTCTTACCCTCGTTTCCACCGATTTGTCCTCGTCCATTTTCACCCTCAATCTGCTCTCTTCCTTTCTCCTAGCATCCAATACCTTCCACTTATCCTCCTCAACAAAAATCTCTTCCACCGCGGTCCTCTTTGGCCTCCCGCTTTCCTCTCCTCTCCTCTCCTCTCTTTTCTCCTTTCTTTCTCCTCTCTTTCTCTTACCCTTGTTTCCACCGATTTGTCCTCGTCCATTTTCACCCTCAATCTGCTCTCTTCCTTTCTCCTAGCATCCAATACCTTCCACTTATCCTCCTCAACAAAAATCTGTATTATTCTCTAATCTTCCTGACTAACTTACCGCTGTATTCTGCCTTGCTTCTTCTTCTCTCCAGTTCTGATGCCATCCATTTCTCTCCCTCTCCTTTACTATTCAGTATCCTTAAGATTTTCTCTCCAATTCCTTCTGGCTTTTCCTCCTTCTCTCCTCTTGATGTGCACTCTAACACATGCTCCCATGTCTCTGGTTCTGCACTACATTATTCTACATTATATACATATATACATATATACATATTCTACAGCTTCTTTTCACTATTGGTTCCCAATATCTTCCACCTCTCATCTCATTACCTAGCCTAAATCTCGCTATCCTGATCATGGACTTCTCTTTCCCTTTTTTCTCTAGGTATTCTGGTCTTCCTATTTCTGCCTTCTCCCTGTACCACCTGTTATATCTAGACTCTCTTACCCTTTCATCTCTCTCTTGACTCTGAATGTCTTTGTCTCTTCTTATTAACTCCTCTATACTGCTCCAGCCATTATATTCTCTTTGTAACTGGCGTAATTTAAAGATTTCATATATTTTTTAAAACAACATATCACTATTAGGTTTAGTTAAGTAACGCAATTTTGTGATATAATTTTGTTAAGAAGAAATAAAGCTACTACCACTTAGGTTGGATTTTTAGATTTACAAAATACATTGCGTGTACTTGGCGCCTTTTTTTACTTTTTTGGAAAAAGGTAATTTTGTACTGTTATATCTTGACTACAACACTATATATACAGAGTGTTCGATTGATGTATGTCATTAAAGAAATCGCATATTCCATATAAAAAACTGTATTGAAAAGTCCTTTACAGTTTTTTGAATAACTTTAATATTAAAGCGAGAGATATTGTAAATCGAAGTTTGAATAATTTCTTAAATTAAGTAGGGAGGGGAGACCGCCGCGGGGCACCATGCATGAGCCACGAGGTACCATAGATCATTGACTGTTTAGGGTAATCCAGAATGTTTAGGTTGATTCAATTAGTATCATGTGACAGTTATTTCGTTGCCCATACTTTGTATCTAGGCAGTCATCAAAGTCCGTAATAGTCTCAAGACGCACGTGACATAAATGGTTTTTGTGATGCGTAAATAACTTTTTAACCATTTAGAAATGTTTTTTATGTTGTTTTTGTAGTAAAATATACACGTACTAAAAATTAAGTTAATTAACTTTCTAGCATATTTTGTCATTTTACTACACTACAGATATCTCGTTTGTTGCCTTCCAGGTCCACCAAGGACCAAACCTATGTGAACCTGGCACTCAACTTCCAAAAAATTAATTTTTTACGGAAAACGTTAGCATTTTGTTTGTAGTTGTTTGTACTAACAAAAATTTCGTAAAAATTAAAAAAATTACTCGCACCCCACTTTGAGATATCTCAAGTCCGCTTGCGCCATCTTCTTCAGAATCATTTGTAGTTGTTTGTAGTGCTTTTCTTTTTGTTTGTAGTTGCACCGTTCAAAAGTTATTATATTTTTGCAATAAACAAAAAGTGTAACTTTGCCAATTTTGAAGATATCTCAAATCCGTTTGCGCCATCTTCTTCAGAATCGTTTGTAGTTGTTTGTAGTGCTTTTCTTTTTGTTTCGTTTTGTTTAAAATATCTCCAAAATTGGCAAAGTTACACTTTTTGTTTATTGCAAAAATATAATAACTTTTGAACTACAAACGAAAAAAAAGCACTATAAACAACTACAAACGATTCTGAAGAAGATGGTGCAAGCGGATTTGAGATATCTCCAAAATTGGCAAAATTACACTTAATTATTTGTTTATTGCAAAAATATATTATTTTTTGAATGGTGCAACTATAAACAAAAAGAAAAGCACTACAAACAACTACAAATGATTCTAAAGAAGATGGCGCAAGCGGATTTGAGATATCTCAAAGTGAGGTGCGAGTAATTTTTAAAATTTTTATAATTTTTAATGTATTAAACTACAATAGTTATTTGTGTAACAAGTACGGGAAGTTGAAAATTGGACACGAGTGCGAAGTGGACACACGAGCCTGCGATCACCCGCACGAGTGTCCAATTCTTATTAACCCGCACGTGTTAGGGCCGGGGCACGAACATTGCCGTAGCGTTTTATGCCACCTTACGTGATAATTGCCTTACGCCACACGTAAGCCAAACGTACGGCAACGCACATATACTACGTTTACGCGAGCGTTACTTCTGTAATAACTTAAGATAATTCCTTCACGTAAACGGGATTTTGTAGTAACTTACGATAATTTACTTTGCGTAAACGGGTGAATTATCGTAAGTTACTACAGAAGTAACGCTCGCGTAAACGTAGTAATAGATAAGTAACGTAACGCATGTATGATATGTTACGTTACGTTTTTCTATGTGCGTTGCCGTACGTTTGGCTTACGTGTGGCGTAAGGCAATTCTCACGTAAGGTGACGTAAGGTGGCGTAAGACGCTACGGCACTGTTCGTACCCCGGCCCTTACACACTCCATTTTATATTACCAGACCTGGAGACAGCTTCAGAGTATGCGTAGGCACACGGTCAGACCGTGCGTAGGCATTTTTCCCCCAACGCAAAACAAAAAAAAAGGTTGATAACAACGCGCGCGTGATTCAAGAAAAATATTGCTTTTCAGTCTACTCATATGTGCGTGTAATAAATACAGTAGGGGCGTTGCCATAGAGACTTATATAGAGACGCTGGTGATATAATTGTCAACAATTTTTTCAATGCAGCATTAGTGAGTAAATCTTTGCTTGCTAATAACGCTGCATAATGTCGAAAAAGTGAAAGAGACAATTAGATGATGATAATGACGTATCTATATAACGTAAAATTTAAACATTTCAGACTTTTCATCGCAATATCTTCACTCGTAGGACACGTAGCTAGACAAAGAATAAAAACACTTTTATTACATAATTCAAACCCAAAAGTTATCAATTGATCGCCTATTCAGAACTTGATCGGTTCAAATCCGACAACCTAATAGCGTTTTTCTACTGGGAAAACTAGTCCAATACTGGTGCATACTGAGTGCAATTTTATTGCGCCAATATGAAATTCAGTTCACATATTTTCAGTGTTTAATGTTTTACTGACAAAATTTATCAAATTAAGCACAGTAGAACGTACATTTATAAACACTGAAAATATGAACTGATTTTTACATTGGAATAATAAAATTGCACTTACAATCAGTGTGCATCAGTGCACTAATTTTCCCAGTAGAAAACGCTATAAAAAAGTTTCTTAACTCGTCGGCTCATTAATTATTGTATAGGATATGTATATACGGTTTGGTGTCTCGTTGCGCGTATGTATATGTACATACACTTGACGCGAGACACTACCGTACAGCACAAGAACCTTTCAGAAATATCTAAGAAATGTTTCATTCGATAGGTTGAAACATCTCATAAATATTTCAAAATGTTTCTGCAACAGCTTTGAGACATCTCTGGAATAGCAAAATGTCCGCGATTCTTGCACTTGAAACCTTTCTGAAACCGTGCTGAAAGGTTACTAAAATATATCTGAAACCTTTCAGAGATATTTAAAAAATGTTTCATCTGATGGAGTTGAAACATGTCATAAATATTTTAAAATGTTTCTGCAACATCTCTGAGACAGCTCTGGAATAGCAAAATGTCCGCGATTCCCGCACTTGAAACATTTATGAGAAAGTGTTGAAAGGTTTCCGAGATATATTGCCGTATTTTTTTTATTCGGGCGGTCACCCATCCAAGTAGTAACTGCACTCAAAGTTGCTTGACTTCCATGATCGAACGGGCTAGTGACGATCCTCTGGTTCTGATGCTTAATTCCTTCTAGCTTATGTTTATATCGTATATAAGCATCTTTAGTGTTCAAAAATTTGAAATTATTTATTAACTGGCAAATATTAAAAACAACGCAACAACAATTGATATATTATAAATATTAATATAAAAGATTTGTATATCATTACATAATATAATATTAATAATCTATATCTGAGAAAAGCAAAAAGCCCTTATACATATGATAGGTGTAGTGGTTTTTAGGGCTGCAATTAAAAATTTCTAAATTTGTCTATATTTATACTTCTCCTAGATGTGTATAAAGTTTCATCGAAAACTCAACTGAAAGGTTTGCAAAATTATATTTTATGGAATGTTTCCAAAATAACTTAATTAAAATTTTTCATTGCGTGAAAAAGATTTCAGAAACAGTTCAACTGAAAGGTTTACAAAATAATTTCATATGAAATTATTCAGAAATAAATCAACTGAAAGTTTTCAAATTTATTGCGTGAGAAAGGTTTTAAAAACAGCTCAAGTGAAAGGTTTACAAAATCATTTCATATAAAACGATTCAGAACTAACTTAATTGAAAGTTTTCAAATTTATTACGTGAGAAAGGTTTCAGAAACAGCTGAACTAAAAGGTATACAAAATTATTTCATATGAAACAATTCAGAAATAAATCAACTGAACGTTTTCAAATTTATTGCGTGAGAAAGGTTTTAGAAACAGCTCAACTAAAAGATTTATAACATTATTTTATGTGAAACGATTCAGAGATAACTCAACTAAAAGTTTTGAAAAATTATCTTCATGTGAAAGGTTTAAAAAACATTTCTATTGCAACATTTTATATGACATATTGCAGAATTCTTTCAGAGATGTTGCACATGAAATGTGAAAGGTTGAAATGTTTTTGAAACCTTTCTGGAAGCTTTCTGCAAGAATCTGTGCTGTATTCTTCATATCGATCGTCTTTTATATTTGTTTTCTTTCTTTTGTTCTTATAACTGCTATGTGTCTGCGCGCCCGCTGTTTTCTTCCTCAATAATACGCCGATTTTACAGTCGGATATTTTTTCTAGTCAATCACATATTTCATTTCTGTTAATTAATAAACTTATTTCTATTTAGTTTGAGTGATTAATATCACTATTAATTACTTTGCCTTGCAATTCTGAAGAAACACGCGTACGTCTTTCGACAAACCTTGACAATTATCGGAAATATCCGTGATAAAACGATAACAAGTATGATAATTGTCAGATGAATGAATCGCGTGCGATATGTCCCGGCCTTCCTCGACGAACAGGATCGTTGTTTTGATACTGCGTAATTCAATACAGCTATATATTGATTAAGACGTATCATCCATACGGAACAAATAAGATTTATTTTAACGGTTTATTTACGGTTATATTTTTAATGCTTAACATTATATCTTAATTTGCATTGTTCTCGCGTTAATGAGTTACAATTAAATAAAGAATAAAGATATTATATGTACATATACATTTTCTAGATAAAGATAAAGCGTAAAAGTTCTTCAATTGTAAAATTTGTGAGGCAGTCGATCAAAAAATAAAAAAATTTTACACTGTGAATTTAATAGAGCAAATTTAATAGAGAGGTTTCTAAAGCTGGGGTGTGTTTTATATCCCACGCGAGTAACGTATATAGGGTTCATGATCCCGTGTTTATGCACGCGATGTGCGTAAATACGTACGTATTGACGCAATGTACTCGTAATTTCGCGCAATTCCCCTAATTTAAAAAAAAGAACTTTTAGAATCGCATCTCAATGACAGGTTTCTCGATTTACTTGAAATTCCTCAATCTATCTATAGACGAAAGAGAGACGTGCGTCGCAAATTTTCCGCCTCTAATTTCTTTCTAATTTCCCAATAAACGCGCAATCGTGCGTTCCGGGAACGAGAGGAGCCGAGATCGCGAATGAGCGCACGATAACCCGCGGACACAGCGTCTCGGCGATACGGCAAGGGTTATCGGAGTTACGATGAGAGTTACGTTGATGAATCATTGGAAAATCTGGAATAACATTCGCAGGAAGTTCGATTCACGTGATACCCATGATGATCGTTAGAGGTAGCAAAACGATCTCCAAGGACGGGAGACGAATACGTCTCCATTCGATTAGTCAAATACATTCGCGAGGGATCTTCCCGGAGACGCGTCTCTGTTATTCCTATTACTATTATCCGGACGTAAATAAGCGAGCAATTAATCACGGCTAATTATCCAGTTCCTGAAAGTTGGAATTGTTGAGGCAAGTCGAATATCTTCGAGATATTATTGGATCATAAGCGCAAATGTCTTCGGGATTTCTTTAGGATGCATTTGTTTCTTAGGGCTATTTTCTATTAAGACATGCCTCTTGTAAGAGATCAAACTTTAAAGAGCGGATTTTCCAACGAGGTGTCGGTGATGATGTCTTCGCGAGGATTTGGAAGAGGCGCGAAGAAGCAAAGTTCGAATACGGAGAAAGAAAAAGTGAGGATCGCGGAAGATAAAGGCAGAGGCTCGTGGATAGTCGACGAGCGATTCCCGAGAAGGAATTCGGCGAAGCGGCGAGACGTAGAAAAGGATATACTGAGCGTCGCACGTCGCACGGTCGGTGGCCGGCGCGACGACGCGACGTGGCCGGTTCTCGCGATTTAATCCGCGCCCGTTGTAACCCTCTCCTCCTTGCACGGGCTCGAGGGGTTAATGATAAAAGTAGCCGGCACGAACATCACGCCTTCAGTCGGTCCGCAGCCTCTCTGTTGGCTGTTGCTCCCCCGCCGCTCTCTCAAACGTTTCTTTCGCGAGGAAGAGGAAGCGTGCCTCTCGTTAATATGCCCGTGACGATCTGAGATTTTTTTTTTCAAAAACCACGAGTACACGCGTCAAACGGTGTGAAACCCCGAGACGATAATGTATAAGACAATCGTGTCTTGCGCATTTATCTGCCTGTTCTACCCGTGCCTTCGACCCTGCGAAGGCGACGCGACTGCGGTTACCAATCGGTAAAAACACCCCTTAGCAAATCCCATTTCACAAATCCCATTTCAAAGATAACAATTGGCCAGTTCTCTCTTTCTGATTCTCGATTATCGATTATGCGTTCGCGGACATTGGACTCTTCTCGCAGATTCTCCGTTATCGCCGACCGACCGAGAATAATACTCGCGATGCTCGTTATTATGCGTTAATTTAATAATAACCACGTCGATTTTTTCTCGCGATAAACTCGACGGTATAAGATACCGTTAAGAAACTAGCCATGAAAGTCTAAGAGATCTCTTAAAGACGTTCAAAACAGCACATATTGCAAAAATCTAATTGATACGTTTAATATCTGGTATACTTCAATTATTGTAACCCGAATCTTGGGAAAATCTCGAAGTGGCGCTTAACACATCTTTTATGCTTTGCCGTTTAAATACCAAGAGATAAAAGGAATTTAGGCTTTCTTTTAGTGATTTTGATTCACGCTACAATAATAAACGTCGCATTCTTTACTGACCCTATCAAGTAATCATTATCCCCAAGTTATCGTAAAAGAAATTATTCCAGAGTTCCCCCGAAACCAATATTCGTTGTCCCTCGCGTTCATGTGGTTTAATCGGCTTGTTCTTTTAGAGGATATGTATTTACTGCGCCGAGGAGATTCTTGGCCGGCGAAACCGAGAGCGGCTGTTTGTCGCTGCACAATCTCGAACCGCCGGCGCACGTTATCCTGGAGTTGCTATCTCCAGCGGGTACGGGCGTGGATGACGAGGTACTGACCAGGACGAGTGGCGTTGTCAAAACAGGCAAGTACATTTTTTCCTGCCTCGGATTTTTATCAATCGATGATACCATCCGATATAGTTGGATAGTTTTGTTTCAAATGGTCTCGTGGTATTATAATCTCGAAACACACATAAAGAAGTGGCAAAACATAAAAAGATACCTATAATGTAAAATTTAAATACCTCAGTTTTTAGAGTTTTCAAAGATGAGTCGAATTTTCAGGTTGTTTGTCATTTTATAGAGGTCTTTAGCATTTTTTTTTTATATCCTACGATCCCTGGTCCCTGATGGACTTGCACGTTCTCTTATTTCTCAGGTTGTTACCTGAGAACTCTGTTGAGAGTTTCACGATCAATTTGCGCCTGTGGATAATTGAATATTCGAACGTGACCTGATGTGTTATCGCGCACGCGACGCGATAACGCATAATCGTCGAAAATACCACGCGGATTCCTATGTTGAATTCAGGGACGTAGCGATGAGATGACAACAGGAAGCGCGGATTCGGATACTTTTGGATGCGATTACCCGAACGAACGGCCGATCTTTAAAAAACGATGGGGAAATTGATAAATTTACATTTGAGCAGGAGTTTAATGGAGAATTTACTTTCGCGCGGCGAAAATCCCGGCTACGCCCAATGAATCGCGTCCCGGTCTTTCCTCCTTCTTCCCTCCGCAGCTCGAATCGGACGCTTTAAACAAATCATAAATTGAAATTGTCGCCGCTTCCTGCGGGGGAGCTAAATGAGCCGAGTCTCTCTCCGAAGGGGAAATAAGTAATCGCTCGGGATCACATGGGAAACCCATCTGCATTGTTAGGCACGGGGTGAACAACAAGTACGGAGCTTAATTATGAACCGAGTTTATCATATATATATATATATATATATATATATATATATATATATATACACACACACATATACATATACATATACATATATATATATATATATATATATGTATTATGATGCTGGCGGACGCGCGGAAAGATTTATCGATGAATCGCTAAAAAATACGCTGGTAGTGAACTTGGCGAAGTAAATTACGTTAAATCTAAATGCAATAAAGTATTCAGTGATCTAAAGTGCTTAATAACGTATAAATATTTCTCTCTTAATACATCTTTCGGTATCCATATACTTGCGCCAACAAACGCAATCTGCATATCTATATACGCCTATCCATATATATTTATGCAAGTATCTATATTAGACACCAAAAATAAAATATTTTCTATTTCATTAAATATCTACCCTAAGCTCGATCATTTCAACTCGAATAGTTTGAATTGCGTTGGTATATTATACCTTATAATTCAATCGCGATTATCGGCGCGACGATTAAGCGAATCAACTTATACAATTGTACGCTATTATCCTTATGCTATTAGCGATTCGTTCGCGACTATCATTAAATATTTTATTCTTCTTCTTTTCATTACTCGAACGTTTGCGCTTGGAAAGTAGAAGTAAGTAAATTCAAATATTGGCTTTGTTAATTTGTTTGCTCATTCGTAGGAATAGAAACATGTCTAGAACTGGCGGTGCCCTTCACGAAATATTTCAACGGACGTTTGCGACTGAAAATAAAGTTCGACAAATATCCCGACTACATCGTGGAAACGGAGAAGGAAGTTTATATCGAGCACGATTCCCTAATCACATTTGTCGAGACAGATAAGCCGGTCTATAAACCCGGGCAAGATGTGAACATTAGAATCCTCATGCTCAAGCACGACCTGAAGCCATGGAAGAAAACGGTTCGTCGCTCGCTATCCGTTAATATAAAATAAATATTAATGCAATAATAACTGAGCAGTAGTAATAATATATTTCAGTAGTAATATTTCAACAGTAATAATATAATATATATCTGTACCTTAGAGGTAAAGAATCGTATCTTCAGGTTTTGTCAAAATTAGAGTTAATACTTTTTCCAATACAATAGTAAAGAGTCTTATGTCCACTATTACCAGTTCTTAAGGTACAATGTTTAGAAAAAATCGTATTGGCAATTTTCATAGAAATAATAAATATAACTAATAAATAAAAATAATAAATGAACTTTAAATCCTGTTTTTTTCTAAATTCCTAATAATAGAGATATGATTTTTTACTTTTACGGTACAGATATATTCTCTAAGGAGAGACAATTTATTTGTATAGAGTTCTAATTTATAGACTCAACTAGAAAGAAAAGAAGAACTTTTATTTAATAATGCCGAGCTTGCCTCTCTTTCTAGATACCAAAAATATGGATTGAGAATCCATCCGAGGTGCGAGTGGCACAGTGGGCTAACGTCAGTACCGAAAATGGAATGGCACAACTAAAATTTGCTCTATCTCCGGAACCAAGTCCGGTAATACGATCGTGATCCTAAACGAGAGCATGTAACGAAGAGCGTGATAACGACAATGCTAAGAATTCTTATTTGTGCTATAGGGTGCCTGGAAAATTAAAGTGGAAAAGAGGAAATCGCAACCGCAATTGGTCCATACAACCGTGTTCGAAGTGAAGAAATATGTCCTTCCCAGATTCCAAGTGACCATAACTTCACCGGGATACATTCTCGCGGATGCGGAGAACGTTACGTGGAACATATGTGCTAAGTAAATGGTCGTTTTGATAATTAATCGGTGAGTCGAAGCATTGCGCGAAACTATCTTACATTTTATTTACAGATACAGTTATGGCAAACCGGTCAAGGGTAAATTACTCTTGAAATCGACGCCTCAAATACCGACATGGAGACGGAAGCCTAATCTCCCGGAAATACATTATGAAACGGAGGTCAGTAACCCCTTCGGTCGGTCGACAAATTAATGTTTATGTTATAAATTACAAAATCGCTACTTAAATGATTCCAATCATATTTGATTTATAAAAATTTAACTCAAATATTTTATAAACGTAATATGATATGTAAATTCGACATATCTCGCGACGGATTTAAAACTAGCCGATTATTACAGCTGGATTCGCCAGATGGTTGCACCGAATTTGTTCTATCAGGCGCGGTGCTTGGGCTTGCTCAATGGAAAGTGGCACCGAACAATATCGTCCTCATAGCTAATTTCACCGAGACCGGTACCGGCATAGTAGAGACAACGATTAGTCGGACCGTAGTAGTGCATCAGGCCTTAAAACTGGAATTCCTGCCGTACACGCCGAAATATTTTAAACTGGGTTTGCCATATCACGGAAAGGTAAAGATCGCAAATAATCGATAATCATTTTAACTTTTTCTAAGACGTACAAGCTTCGATCGGGATCTTTGCTTCATGAATTCGAATAAAAGTATGCTCTTTATGTAGAAATGTGCGAACTATTCGAATACGAATCTCACTCGATTCGATTTGATTCGAATTCTTCGAATTTCTATAATTCGAATCTGAACTATTCAAAAATTTCGAATCTATAGATGGTTCGAATTATACGAATCATATATAGTGTCAACTTATAAAAATTATATTTTCTGTTAATAAGCAAAATAGTACGGTCATGTTAATAAATGCATTCAGTGAGTGCATTAAGTATTAAAATCTTTCACCATAAGCGGTTAATTGTAAATAGCAGTAAAAAAGTTTATTTCTAATTTTTGATTATCTAATTATAATTGTAAGTAAAAATTTGAATATACATAAAATATAGTAAGCTATGTGAGTATTGATAATAAAGTAAAAATATTATTATATTTGAATTTCTGTGTACGTAATTGTCGTAATTGGACAATGTTATTGGATACTACATTAGAGTATTTTAATAATATTTATCTATAATTTTTTGGCTAATTGTTTCCATTACTGCGACATGCATTAAATAATATTTTATTAGTTTTATATTAAATATTTGAATGTTTTTTGCCTTAAAAAGAATTTATATTATATAATCAATATTATTTTTCCACATTCAAAATATTCACGTGTTAAAATTTAATCTAATAATAATTATATTGTTAATTAAAATTGATATTTTAACGATTCGATTCGCTTCAATTCGAATAAAATTTTGTCGATTCAAATTCGAAAAAAGCCATAAAATTTGATTTGACATAAAAAAAATCCTTGATTTGCAGATCTCTATCTTTATGGAGTGCGAAATAAATCTCTTTTACAGTTACGTGTCTCGCGGCACGACGACACCCCGGCACCGCACGAGAAGATTCAACTCTGCGTGCGAGTACGTGGTAAGGACGAATGGCTTCGCGTGGTGGTTGAATGCCGCAACTTTACATCTTCGTCCGACGGTTTTGTCGACTTCGTCGTACCACCGCCGCATAGGAACATCGTCCTGCTGAGTTTCGTCGCGACCGGTGTCGACTATCCCACGAAATACTATTCGCCGGATACGCGTTGGCGAGTATGTCGAGCAGCTGTTATATATTTTGAAAAAAAGAGTTACATACTTTCCAAACATATACAGAATGTCTTGTTTTTATTAGATTATTTTTTAATGATTTATTTGATTAATCTGAAGACGATTTATTCTAAAGAAGAGATTGAGACATAATCTTTCGAGTACATTTTGTTTATTTAAAACATTTTGTATAAGCGCATAAGGTCGTTCGTGCATTTATAATTTATTGTAAATCATAATTAGGTCTTCATGGATCAACCGTCGGCGCATATCGAAGTGAATCCTTGGTACTCACCGTCAGATAGCTATTTGGCGGTAGCCCGGGGTTATCAACCGATCGTTTGCGGTGAAAAATACTCGTTCAACGTCATGTACACGGTGCCGGCGAAAAGTAAAACTAACGAGTCCATTTCCTTCCATTACTCGATCAATTCCAAGGGGGACTTGTTAATATATGGTCACGTGAAACACCGGCCGACCAGAGATACGGTATTGAATTATTCGGAATTCCGGAATTTGTTAGGTGCCGTCGAATCACCAGGAAATAAGACGGATCAGGGTACCATCGCTCATAGGTAATACTTCAATTAAATAATATTTTATTTGCCGATCTCATAAATATCACGCAAATATATTTAACCTTTGGACGCGCTCTGAACTACTTTTTGTTTATTTAGAAAAAAATTAGGGGATCGTAGATTTCAAGGTTTCTCACATCGACACTTCTCGTTCCTCCAGATTCCCTCTCAGCGTCAAGATCACCCCGTCAATGGCACCTGTCTCTGAATTGTTACTATACTACGTTCGTTCGGACGGCGAGGTCGTCGCTACCACGTACTCCATCAAAGTCGGACACTGCTTCGAGAATAAAGTGAAGACCGCCTGGCATACCGACGCTCAGACCCCGGGAACAGCCACTCAGTACCACGTGGAATCCGCCCCCTGGTCTCTCTGCGGTATCTCGGCAGTCGACAAGTCGACTCGTTTCTTAGCAGGAGCTAAGGCGAACCTGATCGACGCTGATCAGACTTTCGCGCAGCTGAAGAGATTCCATATCGAGCCAGAGCCGCGTCCTATTTGGACGTGGACTCATTGCAAAGGTATACAAAATGATAAGACACAATATAGATAGTCGAATTTAACGGTACATTAATCCCTAGTTCCTCTCTTAATATATTTTTTATTAGATTTTTTAATGCATATTATATTCCAAATTGCTATAATGATAAACTTGATAAACTTCTTATTCAAATATGATACTCGCAACTGATTTTCTATTTTTCTGTTTTTCATTCAGATCTCTCATTTTTACGAAATAAGTGTCTGGATATTTATGTGATTGTCTAATATCCCACTTGGGTTAATGTAAAGTTATTACGATATCCGGTTAACGTGAAACAATTCACGTGATACGGCATATAAATCCTTCACAGTTGCAACGCACGAAGAAACAACCAACACGGAATTCGATCATTTGCCACTTCCCGCTTTTGAAGAGTCACCCGCATGGGCACGCAAAAGGAGAAGAAGAACGGTGTACAACGGCGCGCTTGTGAATTACGTGGACGCCATACAAGCGTTCGATGTGAGAACTTTCTGGAAACGTAAATAAATTCTAAGATTGTAAGAAAGACATTTATATATCCATTGGATCTTTCCCCGTATTTCAGGACTTCGGAGCCGTCGTGATGAGTGATCTGATACTCGAAACGCGGCCTTGCCATCAGCTTCGCAGAGGTAGAGGCAGGAGTATGAACGTGAGCCTGAAAAGCATGGCCCCGATTCCTTTCCTCTCAGCGTCCGCGGAGCTGGAAACGGATGCTGGTGCGTTTTTAGGAAAAATGGCTTGTTCATAGATAATTTTTTTTCTTAAGGTAACTTAATTAATTATCATACTGTCGTATTATCTCGATAGGAATGTTTAAAATGGCGAAGACACTGCCTATGGCGTATCCATTATTAAATGTGGGGCCCGAACAGGGATATATGGATCAAGTACCCGATCAACCTGCTCTCAGATCTTACTTCCCCGAAACATGGCTGTGGGAATTAGTGCCGACAGGGTATACATTTAAATTCGTAGCTTACTATATGTATAATTATCTTTAATCAAAGACAATTCCGTGATAATCGCTTCCCCGACTTTTATATATATATATATATATATATATATATATATATATATATATATATAGAGAGAGGATACATTAGCAAGTTATTCTTACACTTTTTAATACAATTACAATACAAAAAGCATCTTCGGCTTTCGTTTGTTTGATTAATATTGCCTTATGTATGTTCTTTTCTTTTACAGAAAAGAAGGCAAAGTGACGGTGGAACGTACTTTGCCTCATACCATTACCGATTGGGTTGGATACACCGCGTGTATTTCACCTATGCACGGTCTCGGAATAGCACCACCGACAACCATCACCGGATTCCAGCCGTTTTTTCTCGATTACAGCTTACCATATAGCGTGAAACGCGGAGAAATGTTGCGCATGAAGGTTTCCTTGTTTAATTACATGCAACACAGTTTACCGGTAAGTTGCGACAGTCGCGAGCATTCGACATTCGTTTCACTCTCGTTCCACTATCTTCAAGCACCCACGTAAAATTTTTATAAAATTCAGTATTAATAAAAAAAATTGTGACGATAAATATAGATCGCATATTGATGAGTCATATTTTCATACACATTACACGTTACACGGCCTTTGATTATAATCTATTAAGTCCTAGAAGGTCGATCCCTACGCGCTTTTCTGTTTAAATCCTTGTAACTTGGAGCTTAATCAAAATTTTTAGACCGCAATTGGTATTTAGGAATAAAAAGAGTTGCTTCGAAAATCTAGTTGGCGTGGAGATAAAAAAATTAATAACCTCTATCTTTTTGCTGACAAATATTGAATTATCAAATGATTTCGTCTATTATTCTACCTTTTTGAGTAGAATTTTTGTTGTAGATTACTCAAATAATAATTGTATCGATTTATTTTACTCAAAAAGGTAGACAAAATAATTTATTAATTAAATATATTTGTTAGTAAAAAGACAGAGGTCATTTACTTTTTTTACCTCCATATATTTTATATCTTTTTTCAGATATTCCACCCTATCACCAACTAAAGATTTTCGGAGCACCTCTTTCTTTTTATCCCTAAATACCAATTGCAGTCTAAAAATTGTAATTAGGATTTAAGTTATACAAGAATTTAAGACAAAAGACGACCTCCTAGAACTTAATAAATTAATTAAGAGATGTTAAATGCATATATTAATCACAATGACAATAACTGATCAATATATTATAACTGATTGAATGATGCTTTGACGTTCGTAGGTCAAGATTAAGTTGGAAGATGCAACGGGGCTCGACTTGCATCTGTCGCACGCAATAGCTTCGTTTTGCGTAAAACCGCGAGACAGCGTAGTGCACGAATATATTTTCAGACCGCGAGTTCTTGGCGATATTAATATCACGGTCTCCGCTTCGATCGACTCTGATTACGCTGAACCATGCGGCCCGGAAATGCTTCTGTATACACGGTAAATGGAACAATCGGATATTCCTTCGCAATTATTAATATTTAAGAATTCTATAAAAATACGTAGTTTTTTTATGCAGTAAACTTGTCGAAAATATAATTTTAGACCATACCCGCACACATATATCGAGGAATTAAAAATTTCCAATATTTTAAATTATCGAAATAAGAAAAATATGATTTTGTCAATTACAATTCTTGATTGCTTAAATATTAAAAAAATTGGTTAAATATTTAAAAAAAAGATTATAGAAATTGTAAATAAAACATTCGACAGTATTTAGCAATTTGTACACTTTTTCAGAGACGTGATTGTAAAGCCGATACTGGTGCTACCGGAAGGCTTTCCTGTGGAAATAACGAAATCCGCGTTTATCTGTCCGAAGGACTTTAGCGACGACTCCACCATAACTTGGAATCTCGATCTACCCGACGATTTGGTGCCCGAAAGCGCGAGAGCGTACGTGTCCCTGATAGGAGATATCCTAGGTCCGGTCCTTGAAAATCTAGACAATCTTGTTCGCTTGCCGATGGGATGCGGCGAGCAAAATATGATTCTCTTTGTTCCTAACATCCACGTGATCGGCTACTTGGACGCGACCGGAGTCGAGAACCCAGAGCTGAGAGCAAAAGCGATCAGAAATATGGAGAAAGGTACGTGCTTTGATCTTGATCCAAATTTAATTCGCAATTAAGAATAGATTTTACATTTGGTCCTGCGACACAGGATACCAGCGCGAATTGATATACAGACATCCGGACGGTTCGTACTCCGCGTTCGGCCCGGAAAGCTCGGAAGACGGCAGCTCGATTTGGCTCACCGCATTTGTGATCAAATCTTTCGCTCAGGCGAAGAATATAATTCACATCGACGAACGAGATCTTAAAATTTCTGTAAAATGGATGGTGAAGAAGCAATTGGAAAATGGATGCTTCCCTGTGATCGGCAGGATATTCCACAAGGATATGAAGGTATTACAAGCGACATTTGTGATTCTTCCTCCAAAAAGTGATACCTAACACCTTTAAACGTGTTCGTAGGGTGGTTTGCAAGATGACGACAATTCTTCCTCGGCATTAACGGCTTATATCCTGATCTCGCTCTTAGAATCGGGCGTGCCGTTAACAGCATCGCTCATTAATAACGCTCTACATTGCCTGGAGAAAGGAATGGAGAACGACGGCGGTACGACGTACACAGCAGCTTTATCCACCTACGCCTTAACGTTATTGGAGCACCCGAAAGCGAACAATAGCATGAAATCGCTTATGAAACGTGCCACGCGAAACAACGTACGTATAACAAAGTTGACGAAAACAGTTCTTGCGAGGCAACAAATCTCACAATCAGTCGATGTAATCTTCATAGCAAATTTTTGTTCACTAGGATCTTCTCTGGTGGGAGGACAAGTATAAACCGTCTCTAGGATTGAGTATTGAGATGACAGCGTACGCCGTGCTGTCATTAGTGAAATTAGGTGGCGAGACGAACATGGTCGAGGCGTTGAAGGCAGTCCGTTGGATGTCAAAACAACGCAACGCAGAGGGCGGTTTCACGTCCACGCAGGACACTGTGCTCGGCCTGGAGGCACTCACCAAGTACGCCACCACGATGTCGAGCAACGCGACGGATCTCTCGGTACTCGTGACCGCTGGCGAGGTGGACCAGGTGTATAGAATGCATAACGACAATCGCATGGTCCTCACGCAGATTCGCTTGCCCGTAATACCCACGATAGTCGAGATCTTCGCTGAGGGTGAAGGCTGCGTCTTAGTGCAGGTAGCTTTGCATTTTCACAGAAATATCATATCGTCTAATGAAGAGGCAACCAACCCTTGACCCCTCTTGAATTTTGCTAAATTTTTAATGTTACAGTACACTACATTCACTAATACAAAGTACAGTAACTCTGTCTAGTGGTTTGGTTTAGGATCACTATTTGGCCCTAAACCAAAATAGTTTAGGAAATATTAATATTAGAAATGTTTCTTTCGATATCAATGATAAATAAACTATGTTTATGCAAAGAAGTTGCATTCATAAAATGCGCTTGGTGTAAATTAGTAATGTATTTTAAATTGTTTCTATGATAAATATGACTATCCAAAAACGTGTACATATTATAATCATAATATAATATTGATAGTGCACAAATTGAAAGTCCCGACACCGAAGATTAATTGTCATATAATGTATTTTTGTTTATTGTGATGTACTTCTTTGTAATGTCATTATATAGTTATATTTTTCTTATTTATAATATAACATAATTATAGTACATAAATTAAAATTTATTTTACAAAATTTTAAAACAATTATGCACACAAAAAATTTTAAACATTAATATTTTATAAACTATATTATTGCGCATTTAACTAGACAGAGTTACTGTACCTTATATTAGTGAATAGGATATACTGTAACATTAAAAATTTAGCAAAACTTAAGAGGTCAAGGATTTTGGTTGACCCCTTTAAGCCAAAATTTTGCGTAAGTGAGAAATGGTCCCTTAATTGAGAACATTTAAATGTTAATAAAAATCCGTAATTTTTTAGAGCAATATAAAATACAACGTTGCACGCGCAACCGGCTCCGAAGCATTTGATCTCTCGGTTAATGCCGCTCCCGCGACATGGTTGGACGAATGCTCGATGCAAAAAATTACAATTTGTACGCGATATAAAATGGCAGATGGGGAAAGTAACATGGCATTGCTAGAGATCGACATGATAAGTGGATACGTCCCGGATCGTACCAGTCTTCATTCTCTATTGGAGGATCCGGCTACGAGTGAGTGTGCAACCGAGAATATGTTAAAATCAATCCGGATAATTGTGACATCGTAAATTAGACGTCACAATTTTTCGAAAAGAAAAATTCCAAATCTAAGACACTGTAATAAATTTGATAAATGATAATCATTACTTTCATAATTATTTTATAGCGATCATATTTATAATAAGAAACATTGCGAAATCACAATTATACTGTTATTATATGCTAATGATATTAGTTATCACATATTAAGAGATATTAAGATAAAATTTATTCCCCAATTCATCCAATATACAAATATTTGTAGAAGTGAAACGTTTCGAAGAGGATCGCGGTATAGTCACCATTTACTTCGACAAGTTAATCAATCAGAAAACCTGTATATCGTTTACGGTGACCAGAGAAAATATCGTGGACAGACTTGAACCGGCGAATGCAAAACTTTACGATTACTACCAACAGGAGTTGACGATATCTAGCGTAAGTTTACAAATATATTTTGTTTCACAATCATTTTAAATATAGAATAAGTATATTTTATAATATATGCATTATATATTTTTTCAGAGCTATAGCTTCGCGGCGACTTGCAGCAGTGCCACTCCGAGCGAAGAAGTGGAGATTCCTAATCCAGTGCCAATAGAAGTGCAAGAAATAGGCAAGGACAACGCGAAGAAGAATACCGTGGGAAAAGAGGAGACAGTCGAAAAAGCGGTCGAAACCCCGGACGATCGAAATGGAACTATAGAGCAGATAGGTAACGCGACTCAAAACACTGTGTTTCATTGCCAGCCAAAGCCACAAACTGATTCGGCCGAGCAATTCCACAAGTAACAACGGAAAATCGGTGACCGGCATACAATTTAGAAGCGAAGATGTTCCTTTGGTAGAAAATTTCAATTTCGAAATAAATAGCGGCGATATGGATACCGTTGTAAACTTTCGCGCAGTTAACAATAACATCATGTCTGATAATATAGATAATTAATGAAAATTACGTACACAATTCGAGAGTAATGAGAAGGATTGGTATATCGAAATCTCTTATTAAAGTTATATACTTGAATGATTTACGCGATTAAATGGAAACGCGCAAAGTATGCTTCCAGTACACATTTCCAGAAGAAACATATTTTACGAAATCACATTCAATTGCATATCAATAATAACCTTGATAGGCGAAACTTTTGGCTAAATTGTTCTCGTTATTTTCGAGATAAATCTTCTTTTTACGCAATGCTTTCTTTGCAATTTTCTGACTTTTCCAAATTTCTCAGTACCACAAAGAGAAGCTGGAAGCGGTCAGGCACCGGACGAACCGGACATCAATCTGAACCCCGTGTTCGACAAGCTTGGACCTCCTAGCATAGATCTCGAGGATATGGAGGCACCGTTCTCAACTCTTATCAGACAGGGACAAAATTCCTTTGGGACGGATTTCGACGGAAATCCGCTCTTCGTTGTGGTCGATCACGAACTGGCGACTCCCGAAGGGGTCGAAGGGCCCGTGCCGGTTTCCGTGAAACCCGACATCACACATTTTGACGACTATCCACTGTTAAATGTGACTAATGAAACGGAACAGAAGATAGAAGTGGATCTGAGCAATGCGCAAATATTACGTACGTGAATTCAAACTAATAGGCGTGAAAATTATTATATAAAGTTGAAATCACGTTTTGGTTCTCCCTTCTTCAGAGAAATTGGATCTTAACAATAACGTACAGTATAGCCCACGCTTGCTTCAATTCACTTTATACTCATTATTATATTCACTCTTTTCGAAATTGGAAAGATCAATCTTAATTGGCAAGATTAATCTTCTTCGTTATAAATGGCGATACCAAACCGATTAATTTTTTTTATTTTAGCACCTCTTAGTTCGAACGAGTTCTGCCCTGTATGCGCCGACGAACTACCGTCGAACATTAATGATCGTTATTGCTCCGCCAGTACCGTTGTAAAAGCGGCGATTAGACGATTGCGAAAGGCAAGACTCCTATTAGATATACAACCGTCGCACGAAGACGTCAAACGCCTGCATTCGACGATCGCATTTGTCTTAAGACCCAACTGTTCTTGCCCGCCTTTAGATAATCGTAAGTATATAACTGAGAATAATCAAGAACAAATACATATATACTATCGTTATTACATATTATATATTCACTATTATTATCTTGTTATATATATATATATATATATATATATATATATATATATTTGTAATTTGATTTATATTACAGCTGGAAGTCTGGCACTGTTAATGCATTTCGAGGACGGCGAGTTTGCTAAGAGTTCGCATAATCGATATGTCTTAGACGAACAGGTTTCTATATACGGATTACCACCGGTTGGTGGGGTTCCACGTGAGATAACGGACGCTCGAGCAACGTGTGCGAATCGAGATAATAGCGCATTTCTTAATCTTCCTACGGCTGACTGATCTTCGGCGTTCTGCCGAGAATATACTAAATACGAATAGACATAACAGATAACAGAATACACGTCACGTATCATATTAACAAAATTCAACAATCGAGAGAAGAACTCGATCGCTTTCAGGCGTATAAAAATTAAATACGCACATTTAAATTTTAAAGTACAATAAAATCTATACGAGGCGATTTGAACCAAGAAATTCTTCGTTATAATATCTGACTCATTAATTTTAGCACGCTTTGTATGTAGTTTGAAGAAGTAAATTTTACACAGGATATTGTAATCAATGTCGAATACACTCTGAATTTCCATCGCAAATCTCTTCTGCAGCTCCCTCCGTACAACATATCCTCACAACATCATAAACTATACGTTAATGGTGCGATGAGAAAACACAATATGTAATAGAATAAAGTGTTATTTTTACAGCGAAAGTTATATGCGTTCAACTCTCATAATTCTGAATAGCAAATAACTAATGAATTAAATAAACTGTAAATAAAGCACAGCGATTTATGATATAATAATTGGGTAATTTAATGCATCCATAAAATGTTAATCTCTAGTGTCATATTCCCTATTACCAATTTGAACGTGCACTATGCCTTAAAATGAGTATTAATAACGTCAATTTTTTTACTATTATTAGCTTCCATATAAGTTTTCTAAACATTTGAGAATTAATTTTTCCAGATAAATTTACTGTACGAGTTTGATCCTAGAGAGCCAAGAAGCGACACTCTTATAATAGAAAAAAGAAATGATCCTTTCTAAACAAAGAAAAATCTGAATTCGATTTGAATTACGTTCACGCGTATGAGAATGATAGAAGCAAGCAAGAAAAGTGTGAAAATAATTTAAATTTCTTAAATTTCATTGTAATAGTTATTACAAGTTAACAATCACCCGAATCGAATTCTCGCTACATTAAATAGTGTTTCGTTATAATGTATGTACGATTATTTATTTAATACGTTTTTAATACGTGTGTGATTATATTGTCCATTTGACATTTAACATTGATAAGATCGAATCTGCCACCAGCAAAACGATATTTTAATGGAATCTACTCTCCGTGTGTTACTACATTAAACCCCGTATTTTGCAAAGGACGAGCTATTAAATATCAAATGGATAGAGATTCTCTGGAAGTATTATTATTTATTCACGCTGTATACAGTTAAATGCTTGAAATAAATAAACATATACTATTGCTTACTATACACTATCCATCGCGCTGGCTCGCTACAATACCATTGAGAACTTAACTACGTAAGGAATGAAAAGATAAATGTAATTGGCAGTAATAATCAGTATTCGCCGTCTATCTCGCGTTAGATGACTGAAACACGTGTTTTCGACTGCGGATGTCCAAGACAGGAGTAGGCAGTGTACATTTGCGACGAGCATGCATTGGCAAGAACGACGAGTAACGCAAAACGACGCGCATAAAGATACAGTATGTAAAAAAGCATATTCTAACAACGTGACGTCTAACATTTGATAACGGAGCGATGCTCGATTTCGGGGCATTCGCCCGATCGAGAGAGAGAGAGAGAGAGAGAGAAAGAGAGAGAGAGACACATTTCTTTTTCTTTTAAACTCGCCAAGAAACGCAGTGAATGTAGCTTGCAAGCGATGACAACCGTAAAATACACCACCTTCGAGAAGGCGCGACACATACGCTTATTAACATTTATCGACATTGAGAATGATGTCGTATAGTATATACTATTAGTACATGTATCACCGATTCGTAATCGAGAGATACACCTCGACGGCGGAGAATACACTACCGGAAAACGGCCATTTCGACGAAGTTAAACATGGAATACTAAATTAAAAAAAAAAAAAAAAACTAGCAAAACAGACTCGCGTCTCTCATATAAAAATGAAAAAAACTCGTGTGTAAACGTATTTAACATCTTACGCGGATATGCATTTATAAGTTTCACGACTCGAATACACAAGCTCGATATTAAATTATGTATGACTTTCTCGCGGGATCACAAAGATCCGTATATTCGTTTTATAGGCTAAGCAGTAGCGATAATAGATCAATAAGAAAATTGTTCGTGTCAAGCTGTGTTAAGCAGAAAAAATATAGAACTATAAGACACAAGTTGTACTGGAGTATTGTCGTTGTATCGGTACGGATCTTATGAGACAATTCCCTAATCAAATCAGTTTCCTTTATAAATATTAATACGCATTATAAAAATCTTCCCACATGCTGCATTCTTTTCGGATATTACGCTACAATACAATACAATATTCGATTCTTACTTAATCACGCGTTGTTTCAATCACGCGCCTCGTTATTATACAATAAATCATATACCGATTTAATATGGAGCCTGCGTGTTATCAGGGAAATTTCAACGGGCGGACTAAAACAGCGACGCAATAAACGTAAACGGCAGCCTCGGTACATTTACGCATGAAATTCAAAATTGATGCGCAAAAAATATAGATGAAGAATTGGAAGATACTGGTTTCTATCCGACTGATTTTTATCGTATCTCGCGCGTCAATCATGTCAGAATGAGAACCATGTTGCTCGTAAAGCAACGCGACGTTATTACGAACTTACGCGAAGATCGCTGCTGGACTACTCAGTATATTTTGGGCGCCGAACGATCGTTGATCGGGCCGCTGGTCTTCCTCAATGGGGTACCCCGTCTAATCTGATCCATGAGGGAGTCTCTCATTTGCAGAGGGTCCATAATGGGCACGCGATTACCCATAATGCGCCTGATACTCGCGGATCTGCTCGTGCCGTTATTTCCCGTCTGCTGTAGGACTTGTTGCTGTTGTGCCAGTTTAGCGTTCAACGTCTCGAGGAAGCCGGGAGCCGCCGCTTTGACGTTCTTGTTGGACTGCTGTTGCTGTTGTTGTTGCTGCTGCTCCGAGAGCGACTGTTTCCTGAGAGATTTCGGACTGCCGCTCGCATTCACGCCCGCCGCGGCATTGCTGCTTATGGTACCGATAAGTTTAGCGTTGAGCACTGCCATGAATCCCTGGCCCACGCCACCCGGTCCCTGCCCTTGACCCGCAGCTTGACCAGCTTGGCTGACGGTAGCATTACTGGATACATGGGTCGTTTGCGCGCCGACAGATCCGCGTTCTTGGGATGTCGAATGGGCAGCCGAGCGTTCCACTGACGAACGAGTTATTTGTAGCACGGTATTGTGTTGAATGACACCCGCAGGATTACTATGCGCCTGCTGCTGTCCGGTAGCCTTCCGTAAGAGCGACGGACTGGCTGGTGTATGACGGAGCTCGGTCAGAGTCCTTACCGTCTCGGAAACCGAGATGGATCTAACGGAAAAGAAGAAAAAAGAATTAGATAGAAGTGCGGACTTGTATAAAGAAACAGAAAGATTAAATTATCATCGTATTAAGGAGGTTCGATTATCAGGTCAAATCCAACTTACTAATTTGAAATTTTTGTGTAAGTCTTGGAATGTGTATTATATAATCTTACCGTGGGTGAAATTGCAAAACAATTTACCGTCGCGTTTCTAAGATATTCGCTTTAAAAGTTACAGAAATTGTATATACATATATAGATATACTCCCCCCCCCCCATATAAATATCATATTATGTATCTCTGTTTCTATGCGGTAAAAATGGATTAATTTATGTTACACTTCTGTGACATCAAGAATTGCAATCACGGTTTTTTAAATTTTTAAATTGTATTTTTTAAATTTTTAAATAATTTATTTAAACAATATCAAATATAAAAATAGGACAAAATTGCAATTTTTCTTCTTTTTCTGTCTCAATGATAACATGTTTATGAATTATTTCTGAAACTACCTTTATACTGTTTAATCATAAAAACAAAATTATACTATATATAGGAAACAGTCGAACCTCCTTAAGGGACTACATCCACCTAGACATTTTTTTGCATTTTCTAAAAGTTTCAAGTGTTAAAAATATATCCTGAAAATTTCAAATCGATATCTGTAAAATTGACAAAGTTATAGAATTCCGAGCAAAACAAGTTCGAGCGTTCGAGCGTTCGAACTCCGCTACCTGACGTGGCGCGCACGGAAAATATCAATCTAGCGGTATTCTTTGTCTTTCGGATGACAATTTATTGGAGAGATGCGTTGGTGGATTCAGTCAAAATGCAAATGAAAGTTTGAACAACATTATTTGGCGAGTGGCTCCAAAAATTCAGAACAGCAGTACATCGATCGTTAAAATTGCTGCAAATATTGCCGCATGCACTTTCAACGAAGGTGCTACTACATATTTACTGATGATGCGGGTATTGAATATCGATGTTGGCCGAAATTGCGCTACATACTGCGAGATTCAAGACCGAGCGCGCATCAATTCAGCTGAAATTCGAGTACAGGAGGCGACGCGCGAAGGGAGAATTGCTCGCAGACAAAAACAATCCTCTTCCCATGAAGCTGCAATTGCTGCTGAAAGTACTCTATATGGTCCTGGAATTGACGACTAGAGGTAAAGTTAAAAATTCTTCACTTAACAAAACAATAGTAGAACCATACTTGAAACTTTAAACGCGTTTTTCTCAAAACACTGTTTTCGAAGCTGGTGGACATCATATCTAGAAAACCGCTCGATGGATCGTTTTGAAATTTACACAAAATACGCTGAGAAACATTTAGAGGTCGTTGACGATCTTACTTTTTTTAAATCGATCTTTATTTTTTAATAATTACGTAAAGTGACGACATTTTTTCACAGATTTTTCATACCAGAGTTTCAATTCGTTGCCATTTTGTTTAAAAAATCGATTTTAAAAATCGGCGATCGTCAACAACTCGTCTTTATTGTTAACTTGAATAACCCCTTTGGTTTTTTATTTCAGATCGACCGTTTCAACTGGACAGTGTCCACCGCCGAACGTGTCAAAAAAAACTCATCATCTGCCGGCGGCCATAACTTTTTTGTTTTGAAATATTTTTTAATAAAAATTTTTTTAGAAGCTCTCAAAACATGTATTTTTAAGTACAAAAAAGAATCGTTTCATTCCCACTAATCGTTTCTGAAAAAAAATTTCTGAATTTCGACCTATTTTTCGGGCCTCTAGGTGGATGTAACTCCTTAAAATCTTCAATTGTAGAGCAATTTATTACAACTAAAAAAAAAAGAGCAACGTCGATTTCTACCTCTGAGGCGTAGGGCTGACTGTGGGTGAAGAGCTTTCGAGAAGGAACGCAGGCGGAGGAGGAAGGTTCTCTGTCTCGTCACAAACGTTCTCGCCCCGATCTTCATTAACGGACAAAGTGGGGGGTGCGTTGATAACAGTGGATGTTCGTCTTGTCGGCGGTGGCGGTCTGCTCACATGCTGTGTCGACCCTCTGCGTGTCGTTAACGTGGCCACGGCGCCAGGTACATTCCATGTGTTCTCGTTTTGATTGTGAAGCGAATGAGAATGCGGTAAAGTGTTTTGGCTTCCGTATCCGCTGCTGGATTCCAAACTGGACTCGGATGTTTGACTGCCGGCATCTTTCTCCGGGACGTCAGTCTGTACAATTCGACGGAACATAAGCGACAAAAGTATTTGTTTTAAAATATTGTACATCGTACACTTCGTCGCTCTTGCTCATGTACCTTGACAGTTCCTGGAGCCGTTAATGATGCCGGAGGGGGAGGCAGTGGAAGCTGCATCTCTTGAGCACGACTGGCAGCTAAATTCGCTAACTCGTGCATGTTTACGTACATCGGTTGTTGGAGCTGATGGGTCGCCAATTCTGCATCAAAATCGTTATAACGATAAATCTAGCATCGAAACATACGTAGTGATGTTATACAAACCTTTCGCCAAATGAGCCGGAAGCGGTAACTTCGGTTTTCCTCGAGGACTCCCAGGCGGCTCGTTCTTCACCGGAATAGTCGGTCGTTCCAAACTGGAACATCTATTCGGTATAGGTGGACGATTGCCGCTATTATTTCTACGGAGCTGCACTCTAGACAGCTGCTGATTCGAGGAAGAACATGAAGAAGAAGAAGAAACCGGAGAGGCTGGTTGGCTGTGGCAGCAACTGCTACCGTCGCGATCCGGAGCTTGGAATGTGTAGACGCTGAGCGCCGGTCTTTGATGCCCCTTTTCGTACGCTAAAATAGATGAAAAAAATAACATAATTGAATCGAAATTAGCAAATCGGGGGCTCGATTCTTGAATTCATTCGCAAGAGAAACGTATGTGCAAATGTTTTTCTTACAGAAAAGTTGCAAGTCGATTGGCTATCGCATAGCTTTTGACCAATCAATTTGCAACGTTTCTGTAAGAGCAGAATTTTCGCATACGTTTCTCTTGCGAATGAATTCAAGAATCGAGCCCCCAATTACATGACGAACATGTATGTAAATCTCAATTACCAGAAGAAATAGTATGTGGCCGTTCGTTCATCGCACTCGGATTTTGCCGGTCGTACTGAGCGGACGTTTCCTGCAAATCAGGCCAAGTAGAAGTTGTCATGGGGAGTGTTACAATGCAACCGGTACTTTGATTACTTAGAGAAGACACATTCGATACCTAAAAACACGAGCCGCCTCTTTAATCGACCGCCAATAATGCGGAACAAAATGAGAAACAACGTACGAAAATGCATTCTTAAAGTTAAGCTACAAAATTCGTTCAAAACTGGGAACATAAGCAAATCTAGCAACATGATCACTAGGCAGTGGAAATTTGTAAGGTCTTACACTTTGAATTTTCTACACTGTGCTATGAAATTTTTATGTGTACATTTCTTGAAACTTATAAAATCGATATTTAGTCAAAAACTGAATGTTCTTTTAAAGAGCTCGTTGTTGAAGAGAGACGACTGGTTTTCGCTGCACACATATCGTCCGTCCTGAGAAGACTACTCATCGTAGTTCTGCTAATCGCTAAACGACCTTACCTGATGTTCGGAAATTGGTTGGTTGTACAATGTGTCCTGTGATGTAAAACCGGAGTCGCGGGAACTACCGCTGGTCAAGTGGCGCAGCGTTGCAATGCCGCTGATGCTGGTAGGCCTGACACCAACTGGCTACAATGAGTACAACATCGACTACCACATACAATAAGCTCGGCGGGCAAATGTAGCGATTAGTTCATGCTATAAAATCTATGTTCGTGACTACTTAGGTGCATTGCAGCTGATGCATTAACGGTGTCACTATGTCATGCGACATAAATAAAAAACATCTAATGGATCAATCCATAGAAAAAACCGAGAAAAAAGAAAAAGACGGAGAAAACAAAAAATACTGTCGGCGCGTAATTACCTGAGAAAGCGATCTGTGCCACGGGTGTCCAGATGGGCTCGGATGGCTTTTACAAGATCCACTACTGCTACTAGTTAGAGAACTGATCGAACACATAGAACTCTTCCTCGATCCGAGAGACAATGACGGACTCGACGGCGGCGTAGCCAATGACCACTGAGTAACGTCGCAACCTTTTATGTCCGTTATTACCTGCTCGGATGCAGGCGGTAAGTGATGCGGCGACGCGGCGTGTCTTTGCAATTGATCGGAGACCTCTTGCAGATGCGTCAATTCCATTAACATCGCTATCTCCTCGTCCTAAACGGTTGATTATGCATTTATATATATATCATCGCCTTTGTACATTGGTTAACGAATTGTATATACGTGTATATCTTTAGAATGCATCTACTAACGAGTACGGGTTTCAGGAATCGGGCAAGGAGACAAAATCTGCCCCTCTCTTCGAGAAGGGCCGCACGGACGGCTTTTCGTTCCGTTTCTTCTAAACTCAGTCTTTTCTCCTGAACAACCGCTGCTGATGACTCTAGCATCCTATTGAGCTCCACATCGGAACAGGTCCCGTGGCTTTGAGACTGTCCTTGAACGTGTAAGTGAACTTGAACCTTTCGTGCTTTCTTCTTTTGCAGACGCAGAGTGTCGGTAGAACGTTTCTTTAGCTCCGCTCTTGCCTTTTTGAATTCTAAAAATAGCGAGATATCGGATTACAGGGACGACTCTTCATAAAAATGTAATTTATCAGAGTACTACAATCGTTAACCTTTGGCATGTTCTTTGTCTAAATTGATTAAAGACTTCTTCCAATCTTCCAATTTCTCTTGTAAAGGCAGCACCAAACAGTCCATAATAGCGCTTGAAAGAAGCAAACAGTAGATATGAGTGTAAAGAATGTTCGGAAATTACTGAATGGGAATTTTTAAAAATTTTAATTAAGCTGTACAGAACATTTTAACGTACCTAGTAAATGATTTCATACGAGTTTCTACTGCTTTATGTCTTAGACATATTCGCGTCAGTGCTGTTCCAATTTCCTTAGTTGCACCTTAATAGCAAACATTTCAACATTTACTTTATTTTATTCATTTAAATGTATTTGAGATGCATTTAACAATTCATATTCTGTATCTTAAAGGTAAAAAATCGTATTTTTATTATTATGAATTCAGAGAAAACAAGGTTTAAAGTTTTAGATAGGGAAATGGTGTATTTTTTAGATATAAAATAAAAGAAGCAACTTGATTTGAGTTTTTAATAAAGTAATTTAACTGACATGTTTAATAGTGCAACTGCTAATAACACGTTATACCCAAATTAAGACACTATGAAAATTTTCAATACAACTTTTTCTAAACACACATACACATTGTATCTTAAAAACTAATTATAATAGACCCTTTACCATTATACAATTTAAGCTCCTGGTATATTAAAAAATGTATTAACTCTATTTTGTGTGCTAAAACCTAGAAATACGATTCTTTATCTCTAAGGTACAGAATTATATAGGCAATAAAAGTTTCATTATCATTAATTAATCAATTAGGACTTACCTCTGGCATTAGTCGCAGCATCTGCTATTTTCTGAAAAGCCTCAAGATAAGCGGAAATAGCCAAGATAGCAGCTCTGTAATAATATATATCTCATGTTAAAGATAAAAATTTCTAAAGCATCCTGAATACTTTCAACCTTTTTTTTATCAAAAGTACAACATAAAATAAACATGTAAAATCTTTCACATTAACACGTTGAAAAAAAAAAAAAAAAAAAAAAAAAAAAAAAAAAAAAAGACAGCATAAATATATAATAAATACAATAAAATATACCGTTGAAAAATCTTAAGCACAAAAGAATTTTCTATACATTTGAACTTGCGTAATTATTATAAAGTATAATAACACGCAATGTATTCAAAATTATACAAATCTCTTCACCTCAAGCTCGCGTGTAACTTGGTAGCTTTCGAAATCAAATCTTCCCAAAGTGGTGCTCCGTTCTATAAAAAGAAACAAAATGTTATAACGCATGCAAGTTTAATTCCATTTATTGATATTGGCACAGCTCTAATATTAGTTTCTATAGTGTTAGGCAAACAGCAATCTAGACTGATATACTAGTAAGAGATAATGTAATCATACACGCCCATACATTTTGTTCAATCATATATATAATATGTGTGTGTATGTGTGTATATAAAATACTGGTATAAAATATATTTCCTAATGCAATATTATGGCTGCGGCCCAATTGACGCTACAAATGCTTCAAAGCATTCCTCTTCTCTTTTCTTTCAATGAAGAAAGGAGAAGAGAAATGCTTCGAAGCATTTGTAGCATCAAGTGGACCGCAGCCTATGACTCTAGGAGAAACTAACTCGCACGAATAAAGTAGAATCAATGCTTTTGCTCCTGTTTCCTTTAAAAAAAAGTTTTAATAACACTTGAAACAATAAAATAACAATAGTGAAATTTTTTACTTGTGCTTAAAATTGAAGCATTTATTCTCACAAGAAATTACAGAAAAATCAATAAAAAATAAACAATGGAGAGAATTAGAACATTAGCATTAGTAGAACATTAGTATTTGTCATGACAACAGTGACATTTGCAAGTGCTTTGAACTATAACAGACGCTTTACAAAACAAAAGAATCATATGAAACATATTTATTCCCCGCAAACAACAGTTGCTCCACTTTCACTCATACTATCTGATATATTTTATGCGTCTTGCAATCCAAAATATCATTCCTTCCAAAACAAAAAAAAATCTGTGAGCCAATGTAAGTCAAGAACAGGCAAGGGAATTTCCAGCAACGTTAAAATCTTGAAAAACGGACGATTTCGTCACACAGAGGCGTCCATAAAAATAACAATACAATCGTGATTTTCGGGCAAAAAATACTGAAATCATAGCGGGATAACGAAATAAAATCCTCAATCCAAATGTCATGAAATCTCTAAACCAAGGGGGGGGCAGAGTAAACATCGCCCCGACCGAACATCGCTAACGCGAAAAATGTGAGGAGCGTCGAGCGCGGTCGGTCGAGCCCAAGTGAAACGGACGTTTCTCACCTTCATGTCAGTGACGATCTGCTGGAACAAACCACCCAACGCGCTGCACTCCCGCTCTATCGTCGTATCCATCTTCCTTGCTTTCCAGGGCTGGCCTGGCTCCAACGACTCGGGGGGGGGGCTCGGACGCGCTTACGCGACGAGTTCACTCCGCGTCGTCGACGCGATGGACGTTGACGGAAACAACACACCGTCGCCAGCGGGGACGAGCGGTGCAGTCCGTCATTCTCGACCGTGCGGGAACGAGAGACGGAGAGAGCAACACGCACACAGGAAGAGTGAAGACACAGAAAGAAAGAGAGACAGAAGGGGGGAAGAGAACGAGACGGGGGAGGGAATCCGCGATAGGATGACAGCGGCGAAGCGTGGACGCGTCCACGACGCGAGGAACTCGTTGTCAATGCAAGAATAGACTTTACCAGAGATAGGCGCGCGAGGTGAATCTCTTCTCTCCTCGACGCTCACTGTAAACCACTGTAAACTGCTGTAAACACAACACGCGACACGACGGGGAACACGCGCAGCGTCTCGCACGATGCGATCGTCGACGAATGGACTGGAATGGACGGACGAGCTCGCTCGCTCGCTTCGCGCGCGAATCTATTTTTCGCGGACGTCGCACCGTACCTGGATCGTTGCCCCCTGCGTGGTGACCCCGTTCTAGAAATCGGGATCGATGTTATTCGGTATATGCCTAATCGTTATCCCAAGAAGAAGAGCGAGACGCGCGGACAAGGAAAAAAAAGAGTGAGAGAGAGAAGGAGAGAGAGAGAGAGAGAGAGAGAGAGAGAGAGAGAGAGAGAGAGAGAGAGAGAGAGACAGATGGGGAACATCTTCCAAATTGCATAGAGTTGCAAGCACTGCCATTGGCTACGGTTGTAACGGTTGGCTACATTGACACTTATGATGGGTTTTCATGGGCAGTGAAATGCCACGAAAGCAGGGTATGTATGTACTATGTATATGTATGTATGTATACCTATCTTGAAATCGTTTGTTATGAAACGAATTCGTTTATGAGTTTACGCGAGCGTTACTTCTGTAGTAACTTACCCCTGGTAACCATATCCGATAGAAAACGATTAAAAACGGCTATACCTGTATCGTTTTTAATCGTATCTTATCGGTTCTATCGTTGCATATTTAGAAGACAGATAAATTTAATCGAATCGAATCGGTTTCTATCGTTTTAGGTCCGAATAAAAAAATAACTATACAAATTTTATAGTTATGAATCGTTTTCTATATGTACAATTATTGCCCATCTGAATCAATCGTATATACACGATATAATATGTATCGTTATTTATGGTAATAATTTTACCGTATGGATTAATACGGATATATAAGAATAAAATGATAGACATCTTATCGATATTTATATGACTTAATCGAACCGATACATCTATCGTTTCTTATCAGGATTTTCTGACATACAACTTATCATCTTTTTTATGGCAGCAAATCGGTTCGTTTTCTATCGTATATTAATGATATAAATTGAATCGTTTGAAAACCTTCTACTTTGCATATGTTTGTATAAAGTTAAAACGATAGACATCTCGTCGATATTTATACGACTTAACCGAACCGACACATCTATCATTTCTTATCAGGATTTTCCGACATACAACTTATCATCTTCGAAAACAAAGTTCGTCGAAGTATTTTTGTGTGTGTGTGTGTGTGCGTGCGTGCGTGCGTGCGTGCGTGCGTGCGTGCGTGCGTGCGTGCGTGCGTGCGTGCGTGCGTGCGTGCGTGCGTGCGTGCGTGCGTGCGTGCGTGCGTGCGTGCGTGCGTGCAAAAATATTTTATTTGTATTTTAGTGCAATTTCAAATAAGACGTTTCTAATGTAAATGTTGTTTTTATTTCTCTAATAACCGTGAAAATTTTGGCCCTTGGTTTCCTGGTGCTGTTGTCGCAAAGGTGGATGCTTAATTATTTAAAAAAAAAATGCAGTTCTTTCTTTATCATATAGAAAGATCTCTGATACGGTTTATTTTTCTTTTACACGGTTATAATCCGGTGGCATGCAGAGTAGCAAACATCTAAAGATGTTCTGACTGATATATAGCTGAGAAATTTCAAATTTTTCCGATTTTTTTCTGACAGGGCATCGTAAATAAACGGTTCACTATTAACCATATTAAAAAGACAATTAGCTACTTTAATACCATTAAAAATTATAGAAACCGATGCACCACTAATAAGAAATTTAGGATGCAAGCCCATGTGTATTGTATCGAGAATTTTTTATAGAGTATCATGAATAAACGAAACTTCAATTATGTTAAAAACTGATTGAGACCGATATAAAGGTAATAAGAAATTTCCGATAGAATCCCAAGTATTTTGCAACGTGAGTTTCTGATAAAATACCGTAAATAAATGATTCACTAATTATATTAAAAACAATAGAAACTGATATATAGCTGATAAGATATTTACGATAGGATTCCAAGTATTTTGTAACGTGAGTTTCTGATAGAGTACCGTAAATAAACGATTCACTAACCATATTAAAAACGATAGAAACTGATGTGCAGCTGAGAAGACATTTACGATAAGATTCCAAGTATTTTGTAACGTGAGTTTCTGATAGAATACCGTAAATAAACGATTCACTAACCATATTAAAAACGATGTATAGCTGATAAGACATTTACGATAGGATCCCAAGTATTTTGTAACGTGAGTTTCTGATAGAGTACCGTAAATAAACGATTCACTAACCGTATTAAAAACGATAAGAAATTTTTTTATCGTTTTCTATCGGAAGATGGTTACCAGGGACAATAATTCCTTCGCGTAAACGGGATTTTGTAGTAACTTACGATAATTTACTCCGCGTAATCGAGACCTCTATGAAGTTGGCCGGACAATTTCAACGTATCGAACTTTCATTAATTGGAATCGATTGGTGGTCGTTTGGTGGTCTTTGGTAGTCTAGTCCGATGTTTGGTGGTTAGTCGTTTTCCTGTAAAATAAAAATGAAATTTTCGGTGTGAAGTTAGCCGGACAATTTTTATTTTTTAACCAATTTAACTTTTTTATAGCTCATTTGACGCGGAATCGTTTGGTGGTCACGAATATCATCATAAAAACATTTGGTGGTCAACCGTTTTCCCAGAAAATAAAAAAAATCGTATGCGCATAATGCTGGACATATCACCACTGTGCCATTAGCCGGAAAAATTGTATTTATCACCCAAATTGACTTTGATAGAGCTTATTCGACGCGGAATCGTTTGGTGGTCACGAATATTATCATTAAAACGTTTGGTAGTTAATTGTTTTCCTAAGAAATAGATAAAACCGTACTCTCACGCCATTGGTCGCATGACTCCGTGACGTTAACTCGGTAATATTGATAAATAATCTTTAGCCATCAAATGCGATTTTTGGCGATCGTTTGGTATGGTTTGGTACATATACCAAAGTTGCTATCCGTGGCTGCTATTGGTTCTGGTGCAGCTTGGTACCCTTTGGTTGCTTATACCAGAGTCACGCCAAAAATTGCCTCAAATTACCGAGCTAACGTCACGGAGTCGTACGACCAATGGCGTGAGAGTACGGTTTTTTCTATTTCTTAGGAAAACGATTGACCACCAAACGTTTTAATGACAATATTCGTGACCACCAAACGATTCCACGTTGATTGAGCCCTATCAAAGTCAATTTGGGTGATAAATACAATTTTTCCGACTAATGGCACAGAGGTGATATTTCCTGCATTACGCGCATACGGTTTTTTCTATTTTCTGGGAAAACGGTTGACCACCAAATGTTTTTATGATGATATTCGTGACCACCAAACGATTTCGCGTCGAATGAGCTATAAAAAAGTTAAATTGGTTGAAAAATAAAAATTGCCCAGCTAACTTCACACCGAAAATTTCATTTTTATTTTACAGGAAAACGACTAATTACCAAACGATCGGACTAGACTACCAAAGACCACCAAACGATCACCAATCGATTCCAATTAATGAAAGTTCGATACGTTGAAGTTGTCCGGCCAACTTCATAGAAGTGTAAACGAGTGATATATCGTAAGTTACTACAGAAGTAACGCTCGCCATTATAAAACGAATACGTTTATAAACGAAAAGGTGCGTTAACTGGATTCCTAATGGCGCTCAACTAGGAAATCCCTACCTTTTTGTTTATAAACGAATTCGTTTCATAACGAACGATTTCAAGAATAGGTATGTATGTATGTACATACAATGGGGAGCATTAATGAGTTCCGTTCTCGGTGTAGATGAGCGCATTATTTCTAGGCTCGCAACTGGCTAGCTATAAGGTAGCCGACCCATTATTGCTCCCCATTGTATGTATGTACATACATACCCTGGTTTGCGCCAAAATTTTTCTTATTTTATACCCTTTCAAATGATACAATAGGTGGGGGGGGGTCCATTTAAGAAAACATCGATCACATTGATCTAAAAAGGTCATTCAAGGTCAAGTTCATATTTTTATCATGTGTCCCCCTCCAAACCATGCAACTTTCGTCTGAAACGTTTTTCAATAAAATCATCGGTTGACGAGATAATCGACTGTATCATAACACCCTGTATATAGGTATACACACGCACGCACGCACGCACGCACAGAAATTAATATTAGTCTACCATGTGGTCCACTTGACGCTACAAATGCTTTGAAGCGTTCTTCTTCTCCTTCTTTCTTTATTGAAAGAAAGGAGAAGAGGAATGCTTCGAAGCATTTGTAGCGTCAAGTGGACCGCAGCTAAAGGGCCTGTTCGTTTTAACTGATCTTGCACAGTTCATCTTTTCTCTTTTTCTCTCCAATGTGAGAGGAAAAAGAGAAAAGATGAACTGTTACGTCATTGTCATTTTGATATCATATTGATCTTTCGTAACGGCTCTGAGCTGCAATTCTGCAACTCGTTATACAGTATTATCGTTGTATTGTCGTTGCGTAGCTTTTTTATCATATAGTATACCTGCACAACTGAGCGCATGCATAACGAGTTACAGAATCGCACCACTGGCCCCATGGTGGAATTTTATTTCCTCCCACCATGACTGGCCCTGAGTCCCTGCTCCGCTTCTCCCACCTACTTTTTTTTTAGAGGGAAGCCTGCCTGGCTTGCCAGTTTTACAGTTACGAGCAGATATTTTGGCTTAGATGCCGTACCGCCGTATACCTACGCACCCGGAGCGCTAAAACTGATGCATTTCGATTTTTTTTCATATTATATAAAATAATTTAATTATTTTAAAAACTGTATAATTACAATCCTAATGTTTTATTCTTAATTACAGATGCGGCCATATTTGTGCCACTTCTGCGTGCGCGGATTCCGGCAGCCACTTCTGGTAGGCTGACAACAGAACTAAAATTAAAACATTCCAGCGTTAATCGCGAAACAACATGCAATATTAGCTATATAAATATATATTATATATATATATATATATATATATATATATATATATAATATTATAAATATATAAAATATCTACAGACTTTTATATATATATACTAGACCACTAACATTAATGGACGCACAGCCGAAAAGCTGATGCGAGTGCGAGGCGCGAGGTGCAAGGTGCAAGTGGTAGTGAAGGGTGCGGCCATATTGAATTGAGTCACTATCGGGTGTTCAATTGCTCATGATGTGCGTTTATCTGAGTTTCGTTATTACAGTACATAACGAAGCAGGCGAATGTTTTTGTGTTAAATATTAGTACATGTTATCAATAAATTCATGCCTTCGACATGTAGCGTACTTGGATGCTCAAATCGAACCACTACTACTGTAGTATTAAACCCTTTCTTTTGGACATTCTGTGTATGCTAGACTATTGTATAGAAATCTTGTATAGAACCACTTGTATAAAATCTGTAGTATAGCATATCTTGACTAAAATCAATATGGCGACAAGCATCATGGCCGAGATGTCTATTAGCGGTCTAGTATTGCATAGAAGTCTATGATAATATATCTAAATATTATTTTATAAGTTTAAATCTCACATTTTTTATCTGAACCCCAGATTTCTACCAGTTTGTCTTTGGACACGACTCCCTGCGACTGCAGCGTTTGTACTATTGCTTGAGTGCGTGGTATCAACCTGAAAAAATCGTATTGAATTGACGTAATCTATTCGATGAATCAACGTGAAATCGAAAGGAGATAGAATAACGATTTACCTGGCCCATGACTTGGTGATGCTCCCAGGTGTCGTCAGTAGCGACGGGACAAATCGTTTCAGCTTAGGGCACACTTGACCCTCCAAGAAGAAATACGCGAACCACTTGACACCGTCCACCGTCAACGGATGCTCTATATCCATCGATGGTAGTGCCCATCCGGCCTTTCCGAATGTACCAGACACACGGCAGATGATCTTCCCAGTTCCTTGATTATATCTATAAATGAGAATAATATTCGATCATAATGAAGATATTAATATCTTTATATAAATAAGTAGGAAAAACATTATAAAGCAAGAATTGTAATAAAAATGCCTTGGTGGTGGATCAACCAATGGTTCACTAAGATGGCATAGCATGGGAGCGAATTTCGGCAACCATTCGGGTTCTATCGCCGTGACACCTCGCATGTACATCTTTCCATTCGTTTCGTACACCTCTTGATAAACTACCCACTCCGGACTAATTTTCCGTAGAACGCACGAAGAATGCATGAATACAGGTTCCTCCATTTCTGGTGTTCTGAAAGATGGTTCGGAATGGAGAGGTCGCATTCAATAGGTCTTAATTATCGATGATAATTAATAACACACCTGTAAGCGTGTTTCCACTTGGCCTTATCCTGATCCTCTTTTACCTCGTCGGGCGAAACCTTTCTCGCGACTTGATTCACCATACCTGCAAGGACTATCTGGCGCAGCAATTTCGCTTCCATGTCGGTTGGTAACGGCATTCTGTAACAATTCTTGTTGTAGACAACCGTCTCAAACATATTGCAACGTGCATATAGTCAAATTCCAGTATTCTGATCTAATCGAGATCGAGCATTCCCTTTATTCCGAAAAATTACTGAACTCTATACAGTTCAGGGATTTATCTTTTAGAATGGTCCGAATAAAAGCATTTGTAATAAATAAAAGATACGTACTTGGGATCAATGATTAAATTTAGATTTGGCACATTTAAATTAATCTCATTGGTGAGCTGTTGCCTAAGTTTCCTGATCTCGACCACAGCTTTATGTCTCAAACCATTTTCCTCGCAAAAAGGCAACAGTTTTCCCTTCGATCCTGCGTACTCGGCAGTTCCGATAGCTCTTATCAGAACCATTGGATCACCTGTTCACAAACAGAAACGTATCGTTTATTGTTCATATTCGTATTATATGAGTGGAAGTTATATGAACGGAAAATGAATTCGAGATTACGTACCGAGGAGCAAATTATTGCCAATTCCGGCCCAGTAACAGCGCGTTTGCAACCATTTGCTTTTAGTTGGACCCTCCATGTCGCGAGTTTCTATAAGCACTTCTGGTACGCTAAGAGCCGCTACCATGCATCTCGTATATGTCGACAAGTTGGTGTGCTGATGTGACAGTGCCAGCATCTTGCCGTAATACGGAGAAACCGGAAACGCAGCGATACTGCGTCCAAGCGGCGTCACTTTCGCGCAGTATATCTCTAAATATGATGAAACATTAATTCTGTGCTTTAGACAATATAATAATATTTTAAATATAAAAGAATAATTTTACATTTCATATGATAAGCTCCGAGTGCTTCAACTCTACGCATTGCAATTTTGCAATGCCGTCTAAATGACAATATAAATGTTTTCGTTCAATTACCTTCCTGTTTCTCTGAAGGCGGCTCTAATGCTCCAAGTATCGTAAGCCGTTTCTCCGCAGACTTCAACTGCACGACATCTGGTGGCGTAGGAAATGGAAAGTTCACAACTTTGTCTATATTCATCGCCTTCATCTGCAGTAATAAGTCGTCCACTGGTTTTCTCTGAATCTCCGACTGGCTGTATTCCTCGAAATCGTTGTCGTATACAGCCGATGAGTATAATCTATACGAAAAGAAATGTATGTATAAAGACTGCAAAGCAAAAGATTATTACTACGTTTACGCGAGCGTTACTTCTGTAGTAACTTACGATAATTCCTTCGCGTAAACGGGATTTTCCTTCGCGTAAACGGGATTTTGTAGTAACTTACAATAATTTATTCCGCGTAAACGAGTAATATATCGTAAGTTACTACAGAAGTAACGCTCGCGTAAACGTAGTATATGTGCATAATTAATATGACTATTATACTACGTTTACGCGAGCGTTACTTCTGTAGTAACTTATGATAATTCACCCGTTTACGCGGAATAAATTATCGTAAGTTACTACAAAATCCCGTTTACGCGAAGGAAAATCCCGTTTACGCGAAGGAATTATCGTAAGTTACTACAGAAGTAACGCTCGCGTAAAAAAACGTAGTATATACTTTAAATATAAAGTTTCTATAAGAAAAATGAACTTTTACTACGTTTACGCGAGCGTTACTTCTGTATTAACTTACGATAATTTACCCGTTTACGCGGAGTAAATTATCGTAAGTTTACTCCGTTTACGCGGAGTAAATTATCGTAAGTTACTACAAAATTCCGTTTACGCGAAGAAAAATCCCGTTTACGCGAACGAATTATCGTAAGTTACTACAGAAGTAACGCTCGCGTAAACGTAGTATTTGATGATCAAAGCCGATATACATATACTACGTTTACGCGAGCGTTACTTCTGTAGTAACTTACGATATATTACTCGTTTACGCGGAGTAAATTATCGTAAGTTACTACAAAATCCCGTTTACGCGAAGGAAAATTTCGTTTACGCGAAGGAATTATCGTAAGTTACTACAGAGTAACGCTCGCGTAAACGTAGTAATAGTCGGTTCTTATATAAGACCGTTACCACATTTACGCGAGCGTTACTCCTGTAGTAATTTACAATAATTCACTCGTTTACGCGGAGTATATTATCGTAAGTTACTACAAAATCCCGTTTACGCGAAGAAATTATCGTAAGTAACTACAGAAGTAACGCTCGCGTAAACGTAGTACATCTTAAGTACAATCTTAAGGGATCCTGCAGCCGTATGATTTACCGACATTATCGTTTTTAGATGAATCTTTTAATTGGCTTTATAAAATTGCAAAAATCTTTTACAGAATTAAAGTACGCATAAAAATCTAGGTACATAAACGCGATTTTATATCAAAAACACCAAAAAATTCCTCCCTTGGGAAAACATGTAGGAATAATATGGTGTAAGTAAAAGTAAGATTCAATGCGTACAAAAAAAAATCCATCAAAAGTTTATTTTAGTAATGCAAATACGGATGCAGAATGACAAGAAGAGCAGCAACAGTAGTTGCCGGATCTTGCGAGAGATGGCGAGCAATCGAACAAGGACAGATGTTATTTCGTTATGCCCGTTCTAGACTGGAGGATGATTCTACTCTCGGCTCATCCTCCTTTCTATAGTGCACGTGACATAAACTATACATAAAATATAGATTTTTACCCGTCTACACTAAAGCCACAAGTAGGATCATCCCCCAGTCCCCCAGTCTAGAACGGGCATTAGACAAAGACAGATAGGAAAAACAAAATTAGAAAAATTGACATTATCGACATCGAGGAAGTTCGCCTGTCACTGCAGGATCCTCTTAAGGGGATCCTTACTCGCTTGCGTACTTTAATTCTAGACAAGAATTTTGCATTTCTATAAAGCCAATTAAAAGATTAGTGCTAAGAAAAAAAAGCCGGTATTACAGACGGCTTTAGGATCCCCTTAAGACGGTCTTGAAATAAGAACCGACTATGAATACCGGCCTAAATCTACAATTTGTAAGGTCCACCTTATTAAAGATTTTCATGCATGTAAATTACGGGATGTTTCGAGATACCTGTAGCAATGACCAGGTCGAGTTCTACCAGCTCTGCCGGCACGTTGGGTGGCCGCTGCTTTGCTCGCATAGCTAATATGATACGTGCTTACACCTGTCACCTTGTCATACAGCCTAGTTTTACAACGCCCGCTATCTACAACGTATCTGATGTTAGGAATCGTCAGCGAGGTTTCTGCAACATTAGTAGATACCACGCACAAGCGACATCCTTCTGGTGGTGACTCAAACACCTAAAATCATATTAAATTTAAAATTAATTATTTCATCACAAAATAGGTCTGTTGTTTTATTTACTACAGAAAGTGTTAACATCAAAAGGATCACAATTGATTTATCATTATGCACTACATATTTACTCTAGCCTGTTTGTGCCCAGGTAAAAGGGAGTAAAGGGGTAAGACCCATAACGGTTGCACGTTTGTCAGTCCCTTGAAATCAGTAACATCTTCATCTTCATCTTCATCTTCGTCAAAGTTCTCTTCATCGTCCTGCGCATTGATTAAATCCTCGTGTGTGTCATCAATAGGATTTATCAAATAGCTAAACATAAATATTTGTTATGATAAATTATAGAAAAATATGAAAAATTAAAATATGGCGATACGAATATACGTACTCATCGAGATTAATAGTCGGGAGTATAATCTGTTTCTTCTGTCTCTGTTTATTACGGCACAACGCTTCCTTGGCATCGAAATCATCTTCGGAATCTTCTTGTTCGCTATGTTCTTTATCCAGTGCTTCTGTCGTTTCATTTTTCTCAGAGTCTTGCACCACTTTAATTTGGGGCTTTTTATTTTTCCTCAATGGAAACGATTTGCGTAATTTACGCACAACAGTATGCACCTCTTTCTGACCTGCAATAAACAAATTCGTTAAAAATACAAAAGATTGTACTGTAATAATAGTATATAAAAATAGAGACGTTTTCGATAATCTACCTGTTAAAAATATTAGTATGCCACCTTCTGGAAGGCGAGTATGTATCTTTATCGCTTTTCGGAATGCTTCATTGACGTAATCCTTGCTTGTTCTTCTATTAAAATGTATCTTTACAAGAAACTGTCGCGCTTTGACCTCAATTACCGGTGGTTTTACCTTAAACAGCCTCGTATTCTCTACGAATTCTTTCACGGACAGCGTAGCTGACATAATGATCAGTTTCAAAGGGTTGCCGCGTTTGTTACGAAACGGAACAATCCTTGACAATAAACCGATCAAAATATCGGTATAGACGCTACGTTCGTGCGCTTCATCGAGTATAATGACAGAGTATTTGGTTAATAGAAAATCCTATTAAAAAAAAAAAAAAAAAAAAAAAAAAAAAAAAAAAAAAATTGAGAGATCATATTAGATATATAATAATTATATATCAGATATGTACAGAATTGTTTGTACTGCGACAATTTAAGATATATCACTCACACTTTGAATTTCTCTCAGTAAAACACCATCAGTCATGAACTTGATCTTCGTTTCTTCCGTAACATTTCCTTCAAAACGAATCAGATACGAAACCTCCCTTTCGGAAAGATTTAGTTCTTCAGCTACACGCTTGCTCATTGACATCGCTGCCACTCTTCTTGGTTCGGTTATTCCAATCAATTTATTTTGCGCATATCCAGCCTCATATAAAAATTGAGGCACTTGCGTTGTCTTCCCTATAATGAGATTGAACTATTAAACAATAATTAAGATAATGCACATGAAAAATTGTGCTTGGCCTAATATTTTTATTATTATTACTTAAAAAATTAACAAAGACTTTGTTAAAGTGTCTGTTAATTGTGTAATTTTACTCACCACTTCCCGTCTCTCCAGTTATTATGACTACTGGATTCTCATTTATTGTTTCAACTATAATTTGTTCTTCCGCAACAACGGGTAGTTTCAATCTGGCTGCTTGTATTCCAGGCTTTCTATTTACAGGTATAAAGACAGCTGGCGTGTGGACTTTGGGAACATTTTGTTGTACTTTTTCCACTGATTTTTTAGATTCCTGAGATTTAGCTGAAAGTGTTTCCTTTTCCGCATCTCTCGTGAAATTCTTCTCATCTTTCTTTTCATTTATTTCAGCTTTTTCACTTGTCACATTAGAACCAGTAGTATTATCAAGAACATGTGTTTCATTTTCTTCTTCGTTATCACTATCTTCTTCCTTGCTACTATCACTGGACTTAAAATAAACATTATTCGATTACTTGTACTATAAACTTTATAAATTTCCATCGTCGCTATTTCAAACTTACCTCAAACCCAACTATATTTGGATCAAGTTTAGCTTCGTCTTGTTTTCCACCGTCCAGAATAGCTAATCTTTTTTTCTTGCTCATTTTAATAGAATTTACAGACTTTATCAAATCGCTTTCCTCCTCATCCGCTTTACGCTTTAATTTTTCAACAGGCATCTCAAGTTCTCGAAAATGATGCTTTAAGCCCTTGTTTTGCAAGGATGTTAGGCTTACATACTGTTGCAGTTCGGTAGGAGATGCTTGCACTTTTGCCAAATCTTCTAACAACGTTGCTCTCTACAAAATATTATTATCAAAGACATCAGGTAAACGTTTTATGTTGTTTATATAGAATAAAATTATGGTACCCGTAACTTTTTCTTCTTTCGTTCTACTACTTTTTCTAGTTGTTTCCTGCGCTTCTTCGATAACAATCGAGTAGTTGTTACCTTCTTATCTATGTTTTTTGTCTTTCTCTTTTGAGTGGGCAGAACAAACGCATTGCAACTGTCGTAATTCTCAGCGCGATGCTCAATGTCCACTACAATCTGGAAGTAATATATTTAAAGCAACAACAAATGACTTTAAACAACTTAATAAACATTTTACGTAATAAAAATACTATAGACAGTATATATAAGTTACAAGTGTTACACAAACAATAATTTATCTTTTTCATGAGGAAACAAAACGGATGTAAGTAATTACAAGTAAATTTACCTCTTTAGTGGTAGAATTATCGACTTCCACGTTTGCAACAGCTCTTGACTTCGAATTATAACGTTTTTTCCCCATTGTTAAGAATTGAAAAAGTAGCCCAGTTCAATCTCGGATTTTGGGAATGTAGTCATTCGGCTCTCTTTCGTCCCGAAAACCAAAGTTTTCAAAACATAAAATAAGACTTTTAGGTTAGAGTCTTGAAAATAAAAATAGAAAATAAAAACGTGGTTTTCTTTTGTTAGAGGTTAGGTTAGGTTAGGTTATGAGTAAAGGATATAGGTTTTCATGGGCAGTGAATGCAGCAGCAGCGAGCAGTAGTTTAGTAATTTCCTGAAATAATTTTAACCCAGGCTGGTTTCATATAGGGCGTAAGATGCGTATGCGTAACTTGCGTCAGCTAGAGTCCCTTAAGAGTCTGGACAGACTGGTCCTTATTTTCATTGGACGTGCAACACCATGGCGGAACCAATCACGAGCGGTAAAATAACGAGCCTTAGGAGCCTCTCTCAGGGTGCGTATTATGGAACTTTTTGAAATGGATTCCGATCGGAATTGTTATTTCCTACATTTCTATTGTATTTTTAGGGAAAACAGTATAATTTCGACAGGAATCCATTCCGCAAAGTTACGTGCATAATACGTGCCAGTACACATTAACGATATTGTTACGTGCTTTGCTGTAGCACTGTAGTGTTACATACCTGCGCAAAGCACGAAATGATGTCGTTAACATTTACAGAATATATAGGCTGGTATTCACAGTCTTCAAGACCGTCTTAAGTAATGTCTTAAAACGCTAAAACGGCTCTGTGATTGGTTCATGACATCTTAAGATTAAACTTAAGACGGTCTTAAATAACTATGAATACCGGCCATAGGTGTCTTAGAATTTGAAATAAAGAATTACAAAATTAATAAAAAATGAAAATGACAATGTCATGCATTTATCTATATATACATCTCGTAATTTTCTCTATCAATAAATTGTATACTATTATAATTTATTTTATTGAAATATTCTTTTCAGGTATTTTAAAGTTTTGGTTATCTTATCTCTATCAAGTCAAAATAAAAATATAGACAAACTCACACTTTCTCACAGCCTCTGTAGAATTCTCTCACGATATCACAACAATACAACGATTACGTGTAGTCATCGACGCCATAGTGTTTTTCTTCCATCTAGGGCGTCTAGAATAGAGTCCCTATATACGTGACATTCACGCCATGTTGTTGCACTCCCAAAGTCTGTCCAGACTCTTATAAATTATAAAGGGACTCTACTCTAGTATAGAACAGTATAGAAAGTGTACCCAAAAGGAATCGAAGGGAACAGATTCTCAGGGTGCCATTACATGGAGCGCGGAAACGCGGAAACGCGGAAGCGCGGAAGACAAAATTTACTAGATTTCCGTCGATCCGTTCCGTCTGTTTTGAATGCCTTAATATTACATGGAGCATATTTTGAGCGGAAAAGCGGAACGGAGAATTATAAAATATTAATTTTTAACGGTATTTATTGATTAAAATGCTTGTATTCAATAGATAAGCTGAAAAGATAAGCATATTAATAAAAATTGCAATGAATTAAGTGAACACAATTTTAAGAAATGAATACAAATGTCTATTTGTCACTATACTGTTCCGCTTTTCCGCGCAAATTGTGCTCCATGTAATATAAGGAGAAACAAACTCGCGGAACGAACGCGTCAAAATCCGTTGTCAACGCGGATACAGTATACTCCATCAAATTTCGGAGCTGTTTAATCACATTGAAAAAAAAGCTTTTACACATACTCTTCGATTACTTTATTATTTAATAAAAGTGGCAGTATAATATTATAAATCCAAACATCATGTTGATGGTTATTGGGTGCGTTCAGCCGATACTCCGCTAGCCTAGCAATCGTGAGCAGTCGCTCGTTTTCGCTCGTTTCCTCTCCTTTGACCCAATGGATTAAAAGGAGAGGAAACGAGCGAAAACGAGCGACTGCTCACGATTGCTAGGCCAGCAGAGTATCGGCTGAACGCACCCATTATGAAGTATATCTTATATGCAAGCCAGGGTACATACATAGGCTGCGTTAAGTACTGGCAGTGAATATCGAAACACAGCCATACATACATACACGATAATAGCGGATTCCGCTTTTCCGTTCAAACGTGCGGGACTCAACTCGCGGAAACGCGGAATCTAGTTACTATTCTGTTCCGCGTTTCCGCGTTTCCGCGCTCCATGTAATGGCACCCTCAGACACGCATTGAATAAAATCTGAGGCTCTGGAATCCTGAGTCAAATCAGATCGGTGGGACGTCGTCGAGCATGGCTTTGCTTCAACGAATTCGACCAGCATACAGACTCTTTGGCGAAGGTGTCGTAGTCATCTTTTCGCGTCGAGGTAACGCTGTTCCATCTTTCAGAACGTGCTACTTTTCGACGGCGTCAACGAGACAGCGACAGCATCAACAACCAGAGACCAATAACGAAGTGAAAAACTGCGACAGTCGGTCGAGCGGTGACAAGAAACCGATCATCGACGAAACGACGATCCGAAGGATTGAGAGACTGGCGCTGGTCGGCTTCGAATACAGGCAGAGCAAACGGGTGCTGGAGGAGGCAATAGCGTTCACCGAGCGGCTGCGGACGGTCGGCATCGACAAGACCGTGCATCCGATGTACAGCACCCTGGAGAACGATTGTATTCACCTACGGGACGACGTGGCGCGACATGACGTCGATCGGCGCGAGATACTGAAGAACGCCGCAGCGTTAGAAGAAGAGTACTTTGTCGCGCCACTGGCGACAAACAAGGAAAAGGAGAGCGAGTCCAAATAATGAGTCTAGAAGCAGTGTTGAAGGCCGTTGGCCCACATTTCCTTAGTCTGTCCGAGCGAATGTTTGTGTACGGGCCCCAGGGCAAGTTGCTACTGAGGAACCTGGAGGAGCACTGGTTTACACACTGCGTCACGATGCCACACTACAACGTGTTTCCATGCGACGTGATCGTAGACACGTTGCAGCTACTGCGGAGCAATTCGATGGACGAGGTACTGCCGTTTGCGCTCGCCACGCTTGCGACATCCAAAAGCGGGTGGAACGAGTCGTTGCTGTCGGCAGGTGGTAGGATACCGTCCCACAGAACAGCCAAGATCAACGTGTTTGTCGATGCGTCAGACGCGAAGAGTCTGCTACACAAGAAGCAGAGGGAGCGCAAAGTGTGGTGGCGCAAACTCGCCCAGCACCCCTCAAGATTTGTCCTCGCTGAGGCGAAGAAGACACGGAATCTCGACGTGACGGAGATAGAGGCGCGGTTTCCCTTTGGAAATATCATCGTGGAAACGATCACTCATTATCCTGGTGTACGCAAGTTGTATCCTCAGGTAATAACGCTTTCTTAATAAACTGCGATATATCGATAACATAATGAGAGAAAGAGGGGGAGAGAGAGAGAGAGAGAGAGAAAATTATTTAAATGGGGTATTTATTTACAGGCCGAAAATAAAAAAGATAATGCTGCAGACGTGCATATGGTCGAGCATGTCGCTTCCTTGGATTGGGGCTGCTTGGCGTTACTCTGCGACAGCCACATGTTGGATAAATTAAATAGAGCGTATATTCATCCTAAGTTATCCCCATACAAAATTACATTTCACATAGCGAGACAGGAGAACGAGACTGATTCGGATATAGAAGACTTAAATCGCTTTGTGCTATACTTAAGCAATATGCTTAGGACGAGAGGAATCTCTACCATATTGATGAATACAGAACAAATCATAGAAATGTGCCTGATCCCGCACGTCGTGTCAGTGGATAAGACTAGTCTTAAGAATGGCGTTGTACATGTTGAAAATCGCTCGACGACTCTTAGCGAAGCGGTTCATATTACCGACTTGGTAAAGTATATTAGTTTGCGTTCTTCTTGATTTGCTACAATGGCACAACCGGATTTTTTTCGATCGATATTACCAGTCATGAGATGTTGCTATCATGTAACTATATTTAATTATTAACTATATTTATTACTGACAGTTACAACGATATAAACTGTAATTATAAGTGGAAATTCTGGTTCTACATTCTCTCCTCTTCATCCCTATTTTGTTGACTCTCTGAATTTTAAGATAAACAACTATCTTTTGATCTTGCGTTAATATACATTAATTGAAATGAAGTACGCGAAAGAAAATAATAAAGGCAACTTAGACTTTTCTCGTCCTGGGAAAGGAGACGCAGCACGTGGCATTGTACGAAGGACGACGGAAGGAAGGAAGAAAATGTTTGGGAAGGGAACGCTGCCAGACATTTCATACTTAGTTGAAACGTACACTACCGTGCACGTTCGACGAGCCTCCCAGTATTGCCCGAATTTATCTCGAATTGGCGATGCCACAGAGGCAGTTGAATGTTTCTCTGATACAAGAAAATAATACTCTCAACTGAAGCTAAGCAGGTAGTTGTAGCTTCTTGCCTTTGAGTACTTTGGTAATATAGAGGTAGAAAAAGTCACAATAGAGAACTGTTTGCACCAATCCGGCGACTATAGCGATCAAGTCGTAATGATCCTCAGCGTAGTAGCGGTAGATCCAGTTGAACAGATACAGGCCTCTGTATGATCCTAATGCAAACAAGTAGTGGCTGGTAATGCTTTCCGCCTCGCCTGTTTTTGACACCAGGAACAACTGGGGTAATATTGCCACTGACTCTAGGTAAATGCTGAACGTCCACAAGACCTCGACAGGGGACAGCTCATGATTGATTAACAGTGCCAGGACAAACGCGGGTAAGATCAGGAACTCGATCCTGCAACAGAAAGCCCATCTGTCAGTGGAAGTATCCACAGTGAAAATGCCCTGGACAACTTCTCGATAACAATCTTGGGCCTCACCTGAACGTATCATGATTATGATCGTACGTGGCTTTGAACTTGACGTACATCAAGAAGACCGTAGCGAGGGACGTGGCGATGAATATGATCTTCATGAACGTGTTATACGCCGAGATGAATGTGGTGAACAGGTCTAGATAACGGGTGGTATATACAATCGCAAAGAGGATTTGCGATTTGCCACTGATACCTGCAAACAGTTCAAGCGTCGATAATCGCTGTCAGTGGAGCGGAACGTCACCGGTGTTCGGTCGTAACCCATCAAGCTCGTCATGAACACGCGCGTCCCTGAGCGAAACGATCAAGGCGGTTCACTCACCGGCACAGCTCCGTGTCTTCCATATTTTGAGAAGTAGGATGATAATGGCTAAAAGGTGCGACAGGTCGCCCAACAGTCGGAATATATTCATGCTTACGGTCGCGGGGGTGTGATTTTACGTAAAAAAACCCGCGGAGGAGTCAGAGAGCCAGCTCGCGCAGCTCGCTCGACGGCGGCACACAAATATGACGTGGCTCTGACTGCGGCTAAAGCAGATGGCCGACCCCCCCCAAATCAGATTGAACAGTGTTGGACTGCATTCGAAAAACTTCACTCGGGTGCACAACTGATGCACACCGTGTAGGTTTTATCTTTGTTCAATTTTCAGTATGATAGAAAGCTTTCCAGCAAGCGACACAAGTCGGCACAAACATCATTCTATCTTTCTTTTTTGGCAATGAGTAACAAAGATAAAACGATACTTGTGTCGACTTGTGTCGCTTGCTGGAAAGCTGCCATATACTACGTTTACGCGAGCGTACTTTAGTAACTTACGATATATCACTCGTTTACGCGGAGTAAATTATCGTAAGTTACTACAAAATCTCGTTTACGCGAAGGAATTATCGTAAGTTACTACAGAAGTAACGCTCGCGTAAACGTAGTAAAAGCCAAAGCAGCGCGAAGACGCCGAAATTTTGACGTTGTTTTCCTTTTCATGAATTTCAATTGACGCCGGCGTCAATGTGCGCCGGCATGCGACCTTCTTGCCGCTGAAAATGAGCGTTGAGCGTCAGCATGAAAAGGCACCTTAAGGGTCGACAGGAGTAACATTACCATTCGTATGTATTTGACCGGAAATGAATGTCCGGGAAAGAATCTACCATATGAAATCGTTTGTATTTCGTATGAAGACTTTTGAAATGCAATTGAAAAGGTTTGTAAGTCATTCGTTTAATTTTTAATTGTAATTAATTAATTATTTTTACACCATGCATTTAGCCGAAATAGATAAATTAATAAAAGTTTTTATACGGAATCGTTTGTATTTTGTATGAAAAGTTATGAAGTGTGATTAAAAAGGTTTGTGAGTCACCCAGATAATTTTAATTAAATATTTATAAACTCGGTAATTAGCCGAAATATAGATTTTTAGTTATTCATGTTAAAAGAAGAAGGCGCTAGCGTTCCCGAAGGTTCGTCTGGATTGCGTTCCAAAATTCACTCTGAGTAACTAAAATCTATAGTTTACGTCACGTACACTATAGCATTTTAGTTAACTAGAGTGAATTTTGGAACGCAGCCCTGCAATCAGAATTAATATGAACGTTTTAAAAATTATTTTATACTGAAATAAATAAATATACAGGCTAATAAGTTTGTAGCTATAAGCGATAGTTGCTAATTAAGTTTATAAAGATGTACCAGCTGTGCAGGGTGAAGAGCAGGTTATCTCAAACGCCCTGCCACAACCCAATTAAAAGAGACTTAAATGTCATTACCGCTGAGAAGTACTTCTTGCCATTTAAGTTAGCATGTCAGAGCAACCGAATTGTCCATTGCGTTCCACCTTGAATTTTTTTTACAGTCGTTTATTAGGATTGCCTTACTTTTAAATTGAGCGCTTTATAATGTATTATTGGCTGCATTCCGATATTCACTGTTAGCAACTTTTAGTACTGAAAATCTATAGTATACGTGACGTAAAATATAGATTTACAGTACTGACAGTGAATATCGGAATGCAGCCATTATTATTAAAGTATCGATATCGATATATTATTAGTAATTTAATATTAAAACTTGACAGAGTGACGTAAACTAATTCGCTCATAGTATTATAACTTATAACAAAGTATTATGCGTTCAAATTCTCGAAAGCTAGCTTCTTTAACCCAGAGTGAGTTTTGGAACATGACCCTGTAGTAACTTACGATTACTACGTTTACACGAACGTTACTTCTATAGTAACTTACGATATATCACTCGTTTACGCGGAGTAAATTATCGCAAGTTACTACAAAATCCCGTTTACGCGAAGGAAAATCCTGTTTACACAAAGGAATTATCGTAAGTTACTACAGAAGTAACGCTCGCGTAAACGTAGTAAGAGTCTAGATACTCGAGAACTTCTCTATTTTGTAGCCAATCAGTACGATCTGCTGCTGCTTTTCACTGCCCATGAAATTTCACCTTTAAGGTGCCTTTTCATGCTGACGCTCGACGCTCGATTTGGGCGTCACTTGATCACGTGATAGGTCACATGACAGTCTTTTTAACGCTCGTTTCAGTCAATTGCTTGTTTCGACGCTCGCATATTTGATGCTATTTCGCCTTCTTACCGATGAAATTGGTCACGTGACCAGTTTTGACGCTTAAATCAAACGTCGAGCGTCAGCATGAAAAGGCTCCTTTAATCGCTTTGTGACCGAATGAAGGTGGTGGGGGGGATCAACGTATTCTAGCGGAAGGCGGTCCGCAGTGGGAGACGGTGGGTGACGGTGGTCGTCGTGTGGAGTGTGGAGTGGAGTCACGACGCAGAACGGCAGAAGTCCGCAGAAGGCGTTTGGAGTTGGAAATGGTTGAACAGTGTTCGAGCGAGCTTCTGTGAATCGAAGCAAAATGGCGACGTCCGACTCCAAGGCACCTCTGAGGACGGTGAAACGCGTCCAATTCGGCATCCTCTCGCCTGACGAGATAGTAAGTAAACTGTACGATAACTCGCGAAACAAAATTCTCGCGGAAAGCACTGTCTTGGAGCTTCATGGCGCAATGTCGTGCAACCCGCGCGTCTAGCACGTTGGTCGCTTGCGAGAACTTCCCCGTCGAAACGCTTGTTGTAGATATCGTAGGCTGCATTCCAAAATTCACTTTAGTTAACTAAAATGCTATAGCGTGCGTGACAAACTATAAATTTTAGTTACCTAGAGTGAATTTTGGAACGTAACCGTAGTATTTGTGAATTTTTATTTCATTGCTGTTTGTGATGTCAGTTTAATGGAAACCAAGAATAAAATTGTGTGTAAAATATTGGTGTATTAGTGCCTATATATTGGCTATCATACTTTTTTCAAGTTGATTATTGAAAAGTATTATTGAGAATTATGAAGTTATGGGAAGATATCAGGAAAGGCAATGCGACTGTAAATAGTGAATATAACTTTATTTATATTTAAAATGTATATTCAACTATATATATACACTACATGTTTGCATTTAATTATATGAGAAAGCTATATGATACCAATAAAGATTCTCAAATTATATTTTTTATATGAAGACTTTTTAAAGTACTCATTGCTCTAATATTGCAATTTTTAACGTAAATATGTATGCAAAATGATTTATGAACAGAAAGTAATATACATGAAGAAGAATTAATCATATTTCTTGTGTATAAAATATATGGTAATGAGCTTACGTTTGAAAACATTACTTGGGTGCATACTGCGTCGTTCTATCTTTGTTACTTACTAAAAATTGATCAAGGACAGAACGCTCGTGCGACGCTAGTGTGGACCTGAGTGAAGTTTCCGAATTGAGCCAAGAATAGTCAAAGTGTCAATCTGTTTGATAAATTATTAAAAAATTATATATATCTAGATTCACTTTTTTGTAAGATGTTCTATAAAATTTTAAAAATAAAATGTTCTATGTTAAATTTATATTTTTTATAAGATTTCTTACATGATGTTATGCTTTTGTGCAGCGTCGTATGTCAGTCACTGATGGCGGCATACGATTTCCGGAAACAATGGAAGGGGGCCGCCCTAAACTGGGTGGCCTCATGGACCCGAGGCAAGGTGTTATCGACAGGAATTCCAGGTGTCAAACTTGTGCTGGGAATATGACAGAATGTCCTGGCCATTTTGGTCATATAGACCTAGCAAAACCAGTATTCCATGTGGGATTCATTACAAAAACTATAAAGATATTGAGATGCGTGTGTTTTTACTGTTCCAAACTGCTCGTCAATCCTGTAAGTAGTTATTATTCAAGATATATTGAAGAAATATTATCTCTTTATTGAATCCAGAAAATTTTACATTTTAATTTCATTAAATTGATTTGTTCACATTCTACATTTTTCCAAAATTTTATAATTGATTATAGAGATTTAAAAGTAATTTAAAAAAATAATTTTAAAATAGTGCATGGATTATAAATAAATAAATCACACATAATTATATATAGATTATAAAAAAAATAATATAATTTAAGTTTTTTAGAGTCCCCCAAAAAATTAATGACTGAATTATATTATCTTAAGCACGTTATCTTTAACTGACATCAAAGAAAGATAAAAGAATTGCTCAGAACACTAATGCTGTTTTCTCTTTTGTAATTTTCAGCATAATCCAAAGATTAAAGAAATCGTCATGAAGACGAAGGGGCAGCCGCGGAAGCGACTTGCATTCGTTTATGATTTGTGCAAAAGCAAAAATATCTGTGAAGGTGGAGATGAAATGGATATTAACAAGGAGAACGCAGAGAACCAGCCACTGATGGACAGAAAACCGGGTCATGGTGGTTGCGGTAGATATCAACCTAATCTCAGACGATCCGGCTTGGACGTCACTGCAGAGTGGAAGCACGTGAACGAAGACTCGCAAGAAAAGAAGATATTTCTTTCAGCCGAGAGGGCCTGGGAAATCTTGAAGCACATTAAAGATGAAGAATCTTTTATCTTGGGTATGGACCCGAAATTTGCCCGTCCGGATTGGATGATAGTCACGGTGTTACCGGTACCGCCGCTGTCCGTCAGACCTGCGGTCATTATGTACGGTTCCGCCAAGAATCAAGACGATCTGACGCATAAACTGGCGGACATCATTAAATCGAACAACGAGTTACTACGAAATGAACAATCCGGCGCGGCGGCACACGTGATCTCTGAGAATATAAAGATGCTACAGTTTCACGTGGCGACACTCGTCGACAACGACATGCCCGGCATGCCCCGGGCGATGCAGAAATCGGGCAAACCACTCAAAGCGATCAAAGCTCGGCTGAAGGGAAAGGAGGGTAGGATTCGTGGAAACCTGATGGGTAAACGCGTGGACTTTTCCGCGCGCACTGTAATCACTCCGGATCCCAACTTGCGCATTGATCAAGTAGGCGTGCCGCGTAGTATAGCGCAAAATTTGACATTCCCCGAAATCGTGACGCCCTTCAACATCGACAAAATGCAGGTGCTAGTCAGGCGCGGCAATTCGCAATATCCCGGTGCGAAATATATAGTTCGCGACAATGGCGAGAGGATTGATCTGCGTTTCCATCCCAAGTCCTCGGATCTGCATCTGCAATGTGGTTACCGAGTGGAACGACATATCCGCGACGGTGATCTTGTGATCTTCAATCGTCAGCCCACTCTTCACAAAATGAGTATGATGGGCCATCGCGTTAAGGTGCTTCCTTGGAGCACATTTCGCATGAATCTAAGCTGTACATCACCGTATAACGCGGATTTCGACGGCGACGAAATGAATCTACACGTTCCGCAGTCAATGGAGACCCGCGCGGAGGTAGAGAACATTCACGTGACCCCACGACAGATTATCACCCCACAGGCGAACAAGCCAGTTATGGGAATTGTACAGGACACTCTAACCGCTGTGAGGAAGATGACCAAGCGCGATGTGTTCATCGAGAAGGAGCAAATGATGAATTTACTTATGTTTCTGCCCAGTTGGGACGGCAAGATGCCGCAACCGTGTATTCTGAAGCCGAAACCACTATGGACCGGAAAGCAGCTGTTCTCTCTCATCATCCCAGGTAACGTGAACATGATACGGACGCATAGCACGCATCCCGATGAGGAGGACGATGGTCCATACAAATGGATCTCGCCGGGTGACACCAAGGTAATGGTGGAACATGGGGAACTCGTGATGGGTATTCTCTGCAAAAAAACTTTGGGTACTTCCGCCGGTTCTTTGCTTCACATCTGTATGCTCGAGCTGGGTCACGAGGTATGCGGACGTTTCTACGGCAATATCCAGACCGTCATCAACAATTGGCTATTACTGGAGGGTCACTCGATTGGTATTGGCGACACTATTGCCGATCCGCAGACATATTTGGAAATCCAGAAGGCGATCAAGAAGGCCAAAGAAGACGTGATAGAGGTGATCCAAAAGGCACACAACATGGAACTCGAACCTACACCTGGCAACACGCTTCGTCAGACTTTCGAGAATCAGGTGAACAGGATCCTGAACGACGCTCGAGACAAGACCGGAGGCTCCGCCAAGAAGTCCTTGACAGAATACAATAATTTAAAGGCCATGGTGGTGTCGGGCTCAAAGGGCTCCAACATTAACATTTCTCAAGTCATCGCCTGTGTAGGTCAGCAAAACGTTGAGGGTAAACGAATACCCTTCGGCTTCCGTAAGAGAACGCTGCCGCATTTCATCAAGGACGACTATGGGCCAGAGTCCCGTGGCTTTGTTGAGAATTCGTATCTAGCCGGTCTTACTCCATCTGAGTTTTATTTCCACGCAATGGGCGGTCGTGAGGGTCTTATCGATACCGCCGTAAAAACAGCTGAGACCGGTTACATTCAGCGTCGTTTGATAAAGGCTATGGAGTCGGTCATGGTGCATTACGATGGCACCGTGCGTAATTCCGTCGGTCAGCTGATTCAGCTACGTTACGGAGAGGACGGTCTCTGCGGTGAGACTGTCGAGTTCCAGAATCTACCAACGATCAAGGTGAGCAACAAAGCCTTCGAGAAGAAGTTCAAGTTTGATCCGACCAACGAGCGATATCTACGGTGTATATTCAATGAATCCATCGTCCGAGACACGATGGGTTCTGGAGAGGGAATATCCGAGCTGGAAAAAGAGTGGGAACAGTTGAACAGAGATCGCGCTGTACTTCGAGAGATCTTTCCAAGCGGCGAATCCAAGGTTGTACTGCCCTGCAATCTGCAAAGGATGATTTGGAACGTACAGAAGATATTCCACATCAATAAGCGAGCGCCGACCGATCTCAGTCCTATGAGGGTGATTCAAGGAGTAAAAAATCTTTTGGAAAAGTGTATCATCGTCGCCGGGGACGATAGACTGAGCAAACAGGCGAACGAGAACGCGACATTACTGTTCCAGTGTTTAGTAAGGTCGACTTTATGTACCAAGTGCGTCTCCGAGGAGTTCAGGCTGTCGAGTGAAGCCTTCGAGTGGCTAATTGGAGAAATCGAGACGAGATTTCAGCAAGCTCAGGTGTCACCCGGTGAGATGGTCGGCGCATTGGCGGCGCAATCTCTCGGCGAGCCTGCCACTCAGATGACCCTGAACACCTTCCACTTTGCCGGTGTATCATCGAAGAACGTGACCCTCGGTGTGCCCAGATTGAAGGAAATCATTAACATCAGCAAGAAACCGAAAGCGCCGTCACTCACAGTGTTCTTGACGGGCGCGGCCGCGCGTGACGCTGAAAAGGCAAAGAACGTTCTTTGCCGGCTGGAGCACACGACGTTGAAAAAGGTGACGGCGAACACGGCGATATACTACGATCCTGATCCGCAGAACACTGTAATCGCGGAGGACCAGGAGTTCGTCAACGTTTACTACGAGATGCCCGACTTCGATCCCACGAAAATATCGCCGTGGTTGCTGCGAATTGAACTGGATAGAAAGCGGATGACTGACAAGAAGCTGACGATGGAGCAGATCGCAGAGAAGATCAATGCCGGTTTTGGCGACGATCTGAACTGCATATTCAATGATGACAATGCCGAGAAGTTGGTGCTACGTATTAGAATAATGAACAGCGACGATAATAAGTTCCAGGACACGGATGAGGAGACTGTAGATAAGATGGAAGACGATATGTTCCTTCGGTGTATCGAAGCCAACATGCTCAGCGACATGACTCTGCAGGTATACTGAAGTAAACGCTAATAATGAGTCTTTCGCATCTTTGTTCAGTTACTGTTGTTAATTAGTTTAATGTAATTATAGAGAAAATTGTTTTTACGTTTTCTATTGAATATTTCAGGGTATTGAAGCTATCGGCAAAGTTTACATGCATCTGCCGCAAACGGATTCCAAGAAACGCATCGTTATCACGGAAACCGGCGAATTCAAGGCCATTGCGGAATGGCTTTTGGAAACTGACGGGACGAGCTTGATGAAGGTGTTGAGCGAGAGAGACGTGGATCCGGTGCGAACGTTCAGTAATGATATTTGCGAGATATTCCAAGTGCTCGGCATCGAAGCCGTGCGAAAGTCGGTAGAGAAGGAGATGAACGCAGTGTTGCAGTTCTATGGTCTTTACGTGAACTACCGACATCTCGCTTTACTTTGCGACGTTATGACAGCGAAAGGTCATCTCATGGCGATAACACGTCACGGAATCAATAGACAAGATACCGGCGCTTTGATGAGGTCAGTAAACGAGTTTCGTTTTTCATCGGGATCTTTGAGAAAGATGTATATCTATACCTTAAAAATAAAGAATTATTTCTCTATTTTTAGAAGTTTAGAGAAAATAGGATTCAAAGTTTATTAATTTTTAGAAAATTTTTAACGCGACATTTTCTAAACATTGTATCTTAAAAACTAGTAATAATGGATATAAGATCTTTTACCTTTATACAATTTAAACTCCTGGTATATTCAAAAAAAAGTATTAACTTGAATTATGACAAAACTTGAAGATACGATCTTTTACCTCTAAGGAACAGATGTATGTTACGCAATGATAGAAGATAATAGATCGAAAGTTAGTAAGACATCGAATTTCTTTAGGTGTTCCTTCGAAGAAACGGTTGATGTACTACTGGATGCCGCATCTCACGCAGAGGTAGATCCAATGAGAGGGGTATCCGAGAATATTATAATGGGACAACTTCCTCGGATTGGAACAGGTAATGCGCGTGTACATAATTCTTTTATAGTATAAGAAACATTATGCGACTTGCATAACTTCTAACTTCTATTTGCAAATTTGTCTTGTGTAAAGAAATGTAAGAAAGACATTAGGACTTTTTGATTATGATCAGCATTTTATCAAATTACTGTTATTTGCTATATATAATAGTGATACGATGTCAATGATTTCATACGTGTGTTTAGGATGCTTTGATCTATTATTGGATGCTGAGAAATGTAAATCTGGTATCGAGATTCCTATGGCAGTTGGCGCAGGAATGATGGGAACGGCGGGAATGTTCTTTGGCAGCGTAACTGGCATGTCCAGCATGAGTCCTCAGATGACTCCTTGGATGGGAGCTACTCCTGGTTATGGTGCATCAAGTATGTCGCCAGGTAAGTCTCGTATAGTATATAATTTCAAAACAAAATAATAACAATGTTTTTTAGTTTCTAAATGCGCCTCGAACAATATTAACAATTATTCTCTTTTTGTTTTGTAGCATTGAGTAGCGGTATGACGCCAGGTGGTGCATGCTTTTCACCGTCGGGAGCATCAGATGCATCGGGCTTATCGCCAGCATACTCGGCTTATTCACCGCAACCGGGAAGTCCCGGTAGTCCGGGTCCGAGTATGAGTCCATTCCCGATGTCACCAGCTGGTGCAGCGTCACCTAGTTACTCTCCGACATCACCGGCGTATCTGCCCACATCGCCCAGCATGACACCCTCGAGTCCAAATTATTCGCCCACAAGTCCTACGTATTCGCCAACCAGCCCGAATTATTCACCGACATCACCAAGCTATTCGCCGACAAGTCCGAGCTATTCACCCACTTCGCCGAGTTATTCGCCGACGAGTCCAAGTTACTCGCCCACTTCTCCGAGTTATTCACCGACGAGTCCAAGTTACTCGCCTACCTCACCGAGCTATTCGCCAACTAGCCCGAGCTATTCGCCCACATCGCCGAGCTACTCGCCAACTTCGCCGAGTTATTCACCGACAAGTCCGAGTTACTCGCCAACCTCGCCGAGTTATTCCCCGACCAGTCCAAGTTACTCGCCCACAAGTCCAAGCTATTCACCCACAAGCCCGAGTTACTCACCAACTTCACCAAGCTATTCACCAAGCTCGCCTAACTACACACCTGCTTCACCCTCATATTCGCCGACTTCGCCCAGTTATTCGCCAAGCTCGCCGCAATATTCGCCTGCGAGTCCAAGTTACTCTCCCAGCAGTCCCAAATATTCACCGACGAGCCCAAGTTATTCTCCTACCTCGCCGTCATTCGCCGGTACATCGCCGCAATACACGCCTGCAAGTCCCACGTACTCGCCGACCAGCCCGACATATTCACCTACAAGTCCATCGTACTCGCCGAGCTCGCCACAGCACACTGCATCTGGCAGCACCCGATATTCACCCAGCAGTCCGAATTATTCACCTACCAGCCCGACGTACTCGCCCACAAGTCCGCAGTACTCGCCGTCAAGCACCAAATATTCGCCCACGAGTCCTACGTACACACCCACAAGCCCGAGTTATTCTCCGACGAGTCCAACGTACTCGCCGCCCGTACCGGGATACTCGCCCACGAGTCCCACATACTCACCAGCGTCACCCGCTTACGAGACAGACGAGTAATTTGTTTTTAAGTTATTTTCATAAATTATTATATTTAGATACTTATTTTATTTCCAAGTCCAATTGTAATTATCGTCGTTGCACATAACTGCAAATAAACTTGACGTATATGTTTGTTAAGATGTTTCGTATGTGACCTTTTTGGTACTTAATAAGTTGGGTATAACATGATCATGTTCAGTCACGTTAGAACTTCGAGGGCAGTTGAGAGAAAATTAGAAACATGAAAAAAAAAATTACTATCTTCAAATAGAAATATGTAGCCGATAATTTCGACTGTTAATAATTATATTATTAGTGCGCAGATTGTGATGCGCTTTCGCCACTCGTACCAGGAAGGTTGTGACAAACATAATGACAAGAGTGAGGTACATATCTGGGGGAAAAATTTGAGTGTGCTATAAGCAAGCGTGTTGATTCGTGTGTTATAAGCGAATTGTATATGAGAGTATCTTAGGGACCACAGAATTTTGTAAACCAGCAATCGATAAAATAAACGAGCTACTGGAAGACTGTACTGATAAAAAAAAATACGCAAAAATTCAGGGAGATTATTGATGCAAGAAATGTCTAAAAATTCAGGGAGATCATTTGTATATGCGTCTTTATTACAACTATACTGTTATTACGACTACTATTCTTGTAGAGATACAATTTATCTTCTACATCTAGCAAGCTGCACGACGTTGTCAAAACTCTGTACTTCATTGATGTTTATTCTATTAGGTATAGATATCTGTGATTTTATTAGAAGAACGCGAAAGTGAAAATCTGCGTTGAAGTGAAACTATTTTGTATTATCTCAGTTATATAAATGTATTATGCAAGCATTGTTAACGCTTTTGTTTCTTTTATGCAACAACGATCATTTTTATGACTTGGAGTATATCAAGTCACACGCTTCAATATTCGTTACAAAAATAAATCCAAAGATAGTAAAGAAAGAAATTGATGAAATCACTGACAATATCTTGAAATACAAATATACATATACAAATATAGATAAGGATAAAATAAATGCGGAAATATGAAGCATATAATAGAAGAAAAAGTGTATATTCATTCGGTATAGATTTAACTAACTCGCTTTTAAAATAAATAGTTGTGACATCAAGAAGAGAATGACAACCACTATATTATTCGAAGTAAAGCACAGCATTTTTCGAGTACATTCTATCGTCTGGTCTACGACAGCTTGCTAAATACAAAAGTCATATACATTGTAGGTCTTCTTCGTAGCTCTCCCGTCCGGGCTAAGTCACTCGTGTTCGATACGGTATCGGGTTACCTCGGTGCTGCGGTACGGTGCGTATCGCAGCGAAAACCGGTCCAGATTCTTACCACGTTGAACATTATGTGTCTCAGTACCGTGACATCGCAGCGAGCGACATGAATCCCGAAAGCGCAACGTTGTGGAAGGACGAGAATTCGGGGCTGTCGTTGCTCTTCGCCACTCTGTGCATCGTCGATATTTTCGGCGTATTCCCGATAATCGCGTTACCACGATCGATTGTCCAGTGCGGTGAGATCTCGCTGCAATTTTTATCGGGCTAATAGAAGTTTCTGACGATATGGAATATTTTGCAAGAATACTGAACATCCTGAGAAATCTCTGTGATCTTTTTCAATTGTGAATTAAAAATACTTACCAGAAATAAAAGAGGAATTTATACGAGAGCTCTGTATAACGAAAGAGAGGCTTGCTTGATTGCGATAAGTGTTTGTAACGATTGTATATTTGCGATGACATTATATATAGCAATAAGTTAATGTTAATTAAAATAAAAAGTATCGCGTAATAATTATTGATTTCTGTATTAATCTATCAATAAAAGCGCCAGCACAAATTGTTCGTTTGTTAATGGTTTCCTATATTTCGTTTTGTTGATAGATATAATCCTTGGAATAAAAAAATTGGACATGTATTAATACACAAAGAAGGATGGAATGTAATATGTACTTGTTGAAAAAATATGTGTACTTGTTATTAGGACTGTACGGAATCCCTTTGGTGCTTATTGTTCTTGGTTTGCAAATTTATACGGCCATTCTGTTGGGGAGATCATGGATTATCGCGACTGCTCTGGATCCACAGATTTCACGAAAAAATCGGTATCTCTCCACCGTCTATCTAGAATTAAAACATTTAAAAACTGTACGCGTGTCTGTTCAGACACCTTTCTATTAGATTCTTCAATATTTTCCAATAAGACATTTAAAAATGTAGATTTTACGTCTAGATATATAATTAAAATTGCAGCTATCCTCTCGCCGCTGTGACGGAATTAACGATGGGGCAGCGCGCACGATCCATCGTTACTCTGCTTTTGGATCTGACAGTTTTTGGTTGCGGCATCCCGAATTTGTTAGTCGGTAGGTAAATAGGTACCTTGCAATTATACTCATGCATTAAAACACAAGTAACAATAATTTTTATTCCGTTCAAAAATTTGTTCTTTGTGCTCGACATCGTTGATACGTTGAATGAATGCAAAGAAGAATATCCTCTTTATATTGCATTTTTTAATAGACTTTTCTAAGATGTTATGAGATATATCCTGCATATCATTTTGTTAAACGCAAATGATTTTTCAGCTTCACAGAACTTGCATCTGTTCGGGCTCAAGATATCGGGACAACGTTTTGATCTTTCCTTCTGTTATTGGCTGTTGATAGTCGGCCTTTTACTTTGCCCGTTAATGTGGCTGGGCAGTCCACGAGACATGAAGTAAGTCAATAAACTGTTTTTCATTATTATAATTCGTATACACTGGAAATGAATACTATTTTATTGAATTATTATAGATGGATCGCAACGTGCTCTAGTATAACGGTCGCTTTTACAGCGATATTAACGTGGTGGAGCATTATAACTGATAACCGAACATCTGATGTCGCACCAATTGTCACTTCTCCGACGTGGGATAAATTTATTTCCGGGTACGTGCAATTTCTGTATCACACAAATATGCATTTAGCAAGAGCTTTTTCCATAGTCAAAGTATGGTACATCATAAAATAATTAATATATTATAGTATAATATTAAGTATAAATTTGCCAAATCAAACGATTTATTAATTAATTATTTAATAATTACTTGAACGAACTTTCAGATATGGTATGCTAGCTTTTCAGTTCGATGTGCATCCTACTTTAATGACGATACAGGTTGATATGCGCAGTCCTCGAGACATCGATAAAGCCATCTTCTTTTCTTTCATGGGTAAGAAATAGCGGAAAAAATTATTTCTTGCATTTTGTCTCGAATCTGTATACTTCGGGGCGGAGCCACAATATAAAATATTTTTCTTTCATTTATTCAAATTTCCACTTTTTATAATCCTAAGGAGGTTCTACAGATAATAGATGTATCTAACAATTGGAAAAAAACTTCATGGACGCGTATAAAGTGAGATGCGAGAAAAGTGCTCAAAAAATTTTAGCATCGGTTATCGTGTAAAAATTTGCAAAAATGAATTTTGAAATCACAGTTTTAACATGAGCTCTTATGGCAAAAGGGTTCCCGGAGACAGGAAACGAGACAATTATATGAAGGCGGCCTACCAAAGATTCAAAAAACGGAGCTCTTATAGATCTTAATCTAAGCTTTTCAGAAATATCGAGAAAAACAAGGGTTATCGTGTAAAATTTTGTGATATTGGCTATTGAAACAGGCCATATCACAGTTCACGTAGCGTGCTTCGAATAACAAGGGAGATTTAACAACGTCGCAGCGACTGCACCTCACATAACCTTTTATCTGTCAATAATTTTTGGGCATTTTCTATTCGAAGAACAACTTTCTTTTTAGCGAATTTTCCTCTTTTGACACCACGCAAGACTCTATCCTTATTTCTCCATGAATTGGTCGGGCTTGGAGGAGTCATTATAAATTTATAAAAGTAAACGCAGTCACTGACTAGAAAGGAGTGAAAGGACCACGCTTATATGAGCAGAACAGCAAAACTCAAGTTCGTGACGTTACCACATTTTCTCGCATGTATAAGAAGCCGGAGTCAAAGGAGCACTTACACGATATTTTTAATTATTCCTCGCTTCGACTAATAAAATATTATATGAATACTTAGAATTGATGAATTTGAAGATTTTCTCTTCATCTCTCGACTGACTAGAGAGTACCTGTAGAACCTCCTTAAATAATTTCGCATCTACTTCCTCAATATTGAAATAATATTTTATAGCTCCGAGCGTTTTCTTTTCTTGCAACTCCTCTCTCTGTTAGCATATTCCTTACATTAATTTTTGTTTACAATAGCAAGCGGATCGTTGTTCACCATTACCACTTGCCTAGCCGTGTGGAAATACGGCGACAATACGACTGCCAATATTCTTGAGGCTGTGCCATCCGGATCGATTGCAAATATCGCCATTCTATTAGCCGCTCTTCAGTTATGCTTCTCCAGCGTAATTGGCTACTCGGCACTCTTTCAACATCTGGAGGATCAATGGAGCGTGCAAAGAAGTAAAGAAACTTTACATTTAACTGTGATTTAAGGCTCCTGGATGGTCAGCCGAGAACTCTGCGTTGACGGTGACGACGTACCGTCGCGGCAGAAATCAGAACTCTCTCCAATGGAGAATTCTGTCCTTTGTGACATGTTGACAACCCGTTTTGTTGTGCGTGCTATTTCTTTATTATTCGCTCTGTGCTTGTGCTCTAACGTTTAACGTATTCGTGAAAGTCGTAAAATTGGCCGAAAAGTAAGATTTGCATGCGGAAGGAACGTTTTCACCTCTTTTCGATAGTCGTTAAACGGCTGTTTTTCCCGTATGTTTAGGCTTCGTTTTATGGCTGTTTGTTTATTGTCGAGGGAAAAGGGTAGTTTTCGGCCAATTTCGGAAGTGTTCTGAAACGATCTATAGTGATGTTTTATTGAAATGTCTTTTTATTTGAAAATGGCATGCACAACAAAATTGGGTGTTTTTCCTCGCCTCGATAGTAAAAATTCAATATGGCCGCGGTGACCATCCAGGAGCCTTAAAACTATAATTAATTTACCCTACTATTATGTTAAATCAGCTTTCGGATGGAAACGATGCGCCATAAGATCGGCGGTAGTTTTTCTCAGCGTGGTTGTAGGCGAATCGGTATCGCGATTCGACATCGTTATGGCTCTGATCGGTGGCTCGTTAACCGGATCATTGGTCTTTGTTTTACCACCTCTAATATACGCTCGAGCATTAGCTTTAAAGAAAAAATCGAATCATGTACCAACTGTCGAGGGACGGATTTATTCAGGTTCTCGTAAAAGACTTAACGGCGAAGAGCAACGTTTGATGGATCCCGGAGCTCATTCCCGTTCAATTTACTACGGTTTCCTGAGTGCCACGAATAATCCTCGCAGGTATCGAATGCTTAGATATATCTAAATACTTTTTTTTTATTAATTAACTCTATATGTAAATTGAAAAACTTATTTTTCCAAAGCATGTGATCTTTGTTAAATCCATTCGACCTACATTTAGCGTTTTAATATTGAATTTTTACTAGCTACACGTATCTCTGCTTCGACGACTTGGATGACGAGATAAATTCACATTTGAGCGACGAGTCCGCTGATTGTTACGAAGACGAACGCAGGGACGAAGCCACTCAAATTCCAATGACCGAAACTCGTCGGGAGGACCAGCCGCTTCTTATCGATGCTGCAGAGCCAATCGGAAGTCGAATCAGGAGGTCTACAGGTGATCCGCAAGAGGAGACCGCAGGAACGATTGCAAAGAGGAAGAAATTATGGATTCTGGAAAGGATAATTAATTACTTCGGCTGCTTCATAGTAATGATTGGTATAGCGATCACGCTGTCTTCGACATATGTCAACATTTGGAATACCATACGCTACGTGCGTTTTACGCCGCCGTGCATCATTAACGCTACTGTGGGCTAAATCTTCGCACAGTTTCTCAATGTTCGTTTAGTTTCACCAATTAATTGTAACATTTGTATTTTGTATAATATCTGTCGAATATGAAGAGTGCGATAATATCGGATGTCAGGATTGGATGTGAGAATGTAAAGCGATATTCTGTAATTTATCCTCACATATTTCATTTCAATCTAGAAATTATATTTCTTTCTTTTTTAGAATATCTATCCGCGAACAAAAAATCGGGATGACAGTCTAGTGTAGGGTGTCAAACTTGTAACCACGGAAAACCAGGTTTGAGTCCACCTGATCACAGAAATTTTAATATTCTAAACTACACCCTCCGTACGAAAAATAAAGGGGGGCTCTTGTGCGGAGAAACTGGGCTCCGTCTTTCGGAAGAGACGTTAAGCTGTTGGTCTACACATAGCAAAACTGGAAACTGCTATGTGTATCCCCCCATAAAAGTGATTGCTAGTTTTCCAAACTGGGAGTTGGGTGCCTAGGCTAACAACCTGCCCCCTTAAAAATTACTGTTAAGAAACCTGAAGGACAAACTTCAGAAGGCCATGGCTCGACCTACTCGACCTTGAACTGTAGCGCCATTGATGACAATAATCCGCGAATAAATACAATTAATCTCATGGCGTATTTTCTTTTGGTATACAATACTTTATTTCTATCATTTGTCTGTCTGAAACTGGCTTATAAAGAGCCCCTCTGCTTGAACAATAATACATCACTAGTATTCTTATTTGGTTCAATCGTTGGAAAATCTCACATATATGTTGATATATTTAATCGTATTAAAAACACGATATCCAACAAATAGAATACATAAAGTTTAAAGTTAAAATATAAAAAGCATTTTCTACTCATATACGCATTCACTGGTGAATGTGATGATTCTTGTTCTTACTTTCACACATAACCATTTTCCATCGTTGAGTCTTTAAAGCAAGCACTAAAAAGTCAAAATTATATTATAATTCTATGATTGTTAAACTTGATATCTTGCAATGATATTTTAAGGTTCCTGTTCACTCATCACTCTCATATTGTGACGTCAGAAGCAAGAAAATATACAGTAAAAATTTTGCTAAATATTAAAATGGAAATACGTTTAATAAAACAATTACAATCGATAGAACTGACTTGTAAATACCGAAAACTCCTTTTGTTTCGTTAATCAATTATGTATAATCAAAAACGAAATAAGCTATGTTCACACACACACAGCTAATGACAACTGTTAAATTAATAATATATATAGAAATAAATATGATTTAATTCCTCCCCGAAATAAAAAATTAATTTTCGGTATATTTTACAATTGGTTCTATCGATTGTAAGTGTTGCTTTATTGAAACATATTTCCATTTAAATATATTTAGTAAGAATTTTTATTGTATATTTTTTCACTTCTGACGTCACAATCTGAGATAGTAGTGGTGAGTGAACAGAAATCTTAATCGGCGTACGAACCTCATTCTCTCCATATATCGTCGTTTTTCAATTTCGATCTCCTCATTCAATACCTGCTTGAATTCCTGGATCAACACACACACACGTACGTCTTTCCTTCTCTAGTTCGGAAATCGTCCTTTGCACATAGCAGATTTTTCTCTCTATTTCACACCTTTCTGCGCTTGGAGTTTGCTCTTTATTTTCTGTTCCGAAATGAAATATATAAAAGGCAAAAATATACAAACACAAAATCAAATAAAACGGTATACCTTGCTGCTGCTTCCGTTGATGTTGTCGTATGATGTAACTCTTCAATTTATGTTTTACTTTTTCGTCAATAGATGACATATTTATTGCAAAAATAATCTCGTAAACTTTATTAAACTTGCCTAATCACTATATGATTTATGAACATTGCGCTAATCATAGGCCTGTTTTATGTTCTTCATTCCAGTATTATGCTTCGTTTTTCGTGGAAAAATCGCCAGCGTACTATATTAAAAATCGGTGGTCTGGATAATGACTAAAACCTAAAACCGATGAGTACGAACGGTACGTAAGCCGGTCAAACTAATAAATTATGTACGTATAATAGGTCATATGTGAATGATAAAAACAAATAATGAATAAAAAAAACTTGAAAATTGTTAAAGCAACAGATTAAGTAGGCCAGCATCAGAGCTCGCCAAGAGACAACGCACGTGTAAAGCATGATCCGTGACACATGTGACCAATAACATTCAGGCGCTTGTCACCAATAGCAGACTTTGAAACATTCTTTGTTCTCACACTTGTTGGATACCTATTATATACCGCGTGCTTCATGTTCTCCTTAATTATTTCTTATTCTATTCGACATTTTTATAATCTCATTTTAGTGTTGCGGAAACATCGTAGAAATCGATAATTTTTTCGATTACGTTTTTAAAATATTAGGAAAATATCACACAATGCAACATTCGATCATTTTTCTATATCTAATATATATCTGAAATATCTTAGAAATTTTATTTTGCGACGTTAAACGTATGCAATTTATTATTTTGATTATCACGTTTTATATATGTCCGATGATTTAATATTTTGAAAATAGTAATATAGGTAAACTCGTGGACAGAAAGGTTGTCCGACTTATACACCCGTATTCATACTATGAATACGGCTCAAAGTCGGACAACCTTTCTGTCCGCGCATACTTCGAATTGCATGGAATGTGTTGCGATGAAATCGAAATGTACTGCCATTTTTTGACGGTATGTTCGATGAATTATTTGTAATACGTATTAAAATTACCGCATTGATCGATCCATTTATGCTATGTACTAGAATTGATACAATGTTTTAAAATATGTAATTGTCCTGAAAAGAAAAATACGAGAATATAGAATTAAGAAAAACTGCCAGAAGCCCAAGCTGTACGAGACCTTTGAATTTTTCCATATATTTAGTACCGGTCTACAATAGATGTTTTAAGCCCTAAGCCTTAAGAAATTGTTCAATCAGTTGAATTTGAGGAGAATAGTTGACTGTGATTGGTCAATTTCTTAGGGCTTAGGGCTTAAAACACCTATTGTAGATGGACACTTATTCCCATATATTCGCGATTGCACCGCAATGGTTGTACATACACACGAAGTAATGTACTCGATAAATACTCGTATTAATTCGTCCGCACATATCGTGAGAATGACGATGAATTTCGGAAAAAGATGTGGGAGTGGAGTAGATGGAAAGGGTAGATAGCTCTGCAAGAACGTGTACAATAAGGCGCTTTATTTCTAAAAACCTCACGCTCATTTAGCATCGTATAGAAATAGTACTTCTTATGTCTAGATTGTGCGAGTTGTAGCATGGTGCGCAAGTATAAATATAATAAATTTCAGTCGCAGCTCGTCGCTCTCCGTCTCGTTAGCATTCGTTAATCTTCATTGCCCTTTCTCGGCAGGCATGTTGAAGGGAGACCTTCCCGAGAGAACTGTCCCTTCACATGCCGTCACCGCCGCTGTCGCCGGTACCACCATCGCCGTCGACGCTGACACCGTCGTCGCCGGCTGCCAGCGATTTGCTGCCCTTATCCCGTTTGGCGTTGTGATAGAGGTAGGAGTGTACACGCAGACTGTTACTGTTCTTATATTTATTACCACAAAGCTTACACGTGAGACTTTCAAGCGGGCCGTGAATATAACGGACGTGGAGCTTGAGGTTCTCCTTGCGCGTGAACTGACGCAAGCACCACGGGCACGCGTACATACGTATTACCTTGCCATGCTCCATGCGCAATGTCGGTCCCAGCTCTGAAACGACACGTAACGTTGTCTCCAACGGTAAGCTGCTGCCGGGGATACCCTTAACGGTACGTCGTCCCTTATTGCTGGAATTCGCCGTCTCATACGTGAAATCACTCGGATAAGTCGCCGTGTCGCTCAGACCTGGCGAGAAAGATGTGAGAGAATATCAAAGATGCGTTCGATTCGATAAAGCTATCACGGAACTACATAAAGAGTGTTAAAGATGAATGTTAAATAGGATGCACATAAATGTATAAGAAAAAGAGAGCGAGAGAGAGAGAGAGAGAAAGAGAGAGAGAGAAAGAGAGAGAGAGAGAAAGAGAGAGAGAGAGAGAGAGAGAGAGAGAGAGAGAGGGAAGGAGGGAGGGAGAGGGAATCAGAATCAGAATCAGAATCGTCATTTATTAGAAGCTCTGGGACTACGTCCCCTAAAGCGTCGAAACTAAATTACAAAAAAAGTAGCAAATTAAGTATAAAACATTCATGCATTCATATATAAGAAACAGCTACAAAAAAAATATAAGAATAAAGAAAATAAAGAAAATACAGATCCTCTTCTAAAAAGGGCATGTCGTAGGTATTGTTGTCACTTTTCCGCGATGCCGATTGGTTATCTTGCTGCGCTTACTTCATTTGCAGCTGTCATTGTATATATTTTAATAGTGTAATAGTAATAGCATAATGTTAAAGCTAAATAGCGCGCGCGAAGCGCGCGTCTGTAGTGTCCAGTAATATAAATGAGACGTGTTACTACAGTATCTTAGCGCTTACAACTAAAAAGAAAAAGCCATAACTGAAAGATAATTTACAAAAGCCGTAGAATAAAAGATAGTTTAAGTACACTATAATCTCAAGATACGCTCAGATCTGCTGACAAAAGTCTCATGCACCTAAAGACGAAAATTGCGAAAACAGGAATTCATATATAGTTTGGCCTTGAAATAGCCGATACACGTCGCGTTGCGAATGTCAGAAAGGAGAGAGTTCCACAGCTCGGCAGCGGAGAAACAAAAAGATCGCTTATATAATTTAGTACGGCAGAGCCGAAGGTTTAGGGCATCAATTGGAGCTCTAATATGGCGCTGCATACTTTCATGCCTAAATGTAAAATTGCTGTAGATAACTTGCGGTTTTTTCTTCCTGAGTACCGAGAATGTCAAGGGGAGAGAGTGAGAGAGAGAGGGGGGAGGGGAGAGAGAGAGAGAGAGAGAAATATTAGATTGCTGCGAAAAACTTATATTTGTCAAATAAAATTAAAAACGCAATTTCAGTAAAGTGGAAGCAAGATCATAGGCTTCCCTCTTTCATGTACAGAGAAATCTTTTAATTCCATCTTCAAAGAACTCAAGTTTCCTAATTTTATTTAATACAAAGTTTGATAGAGAAGCGACAACTAAGTTTGCACCAATCTAATATACTTATAAGCAATGTGCAATATGTGGATAGCAGAGATACGACTTCTGAGATATTGGAAAATTAACTTATACGATAAAAGAAGGCGAGGTATGGCTTGTATATTTACATTTAAAGATTGATAAGAAATATAAAAAAGGTGAATGATGCAATTTGTATTTTTCCTGTAACAAAATCGCTTCATTCATTATACAGTCGAGTCATCATCTAAAGAGATAAGTGACAAATTAGCATGAGAACGCATAGTTTTGCGATTTAAAAATAAACAGAGGATAAAAAAAGACCATCGTCAGCGTAGAACCAATTCACGAGTACTGGGATATGAAACTAGCCAATATATGATCCGCCTGCAAAAAAAGTATCTTGCAAATTGGTTCTCTCTCCGTACATGCTGCTGAACAAGTTGAAGAATGTGAACGACAAGCGAAATGCGGTAGAAGTGTAAAACGTACCGAACGGCTGAGTTTGTGAATTCTGATTGTAGGGAACTAACTGCGTATCTGGCGTGATATCTGTAAGATAACATCGCTTTCTCTAGACATTCATGACCGATGAGATGAGGTGCCTGATGAACTTATGGAGAGTATAACTCGAGGAACATCGTTTGCTCGGATTTGAAACACCCATTCGCGTGAACATGCAAACGTAATATTGCGTTGATCACAGAGATTAAATTGACTTTAACCCCCGGCGTTACGGTTCAACGAACTGATTTTACATGTGATAAATGACCATATTCCTTGCTAAATCGTAATGCGTTAGAAATTTGATAGAGAAACCAAGTCGCTTGTTGGAAGGATGGCAATGAGATCAAAAATGTCCACGCTAGAAATACCGGGGGTTAATTATTCAGTACGTAAAAGTGCTTAGGAGCTTGCGTCGCAGTCAAACATGTGATAATGAATCTCAATAACAAAGTACACATCTATCCGTGGCAAGACTTGAGTGCGTCAAACCTTTGGGGCGCCGATACTGCTGGTACAGCAAACTTTTCTCTTTGCCGAAGGGCGTTTCAGCTCCGGATGACGTTCCGACGACGTCATTCGATCTACCGTTAGCGTTGTCTTTAAAGTACACGAGATGCCGACAGGATGAGGGGGAGAATCACTACCTTGTTTCGGCACGTTCTCGTTGCCAGTATAGAGTATTTTTTCCGCCGTGTATCTGTATCCCGAATCCGTGTCCGTGTCCATCGTGTAATCCAGCGGTTCGTGCTTGGTTGACTGTGGCTGACTCACGTCGGACGTGCAATCCAACGGCTGTTCTTCGCACGGCGCATCCGTACTTCTGCTTCTCTCGCTGAATGCCGTCCGTGCGTCCGGAGCATTGTAGTCGGCTTCAGTGCAACTTTGCCAGTGGCAAGTGTCAGTGACAGTTGATGTTTGTACGGTAAATGGTCTTTCTCTCGTCGAGATATCGTCTGTCAAAGTGCTCTGCCTCGTTGTCGACTGTTCTTTCACGATATGCGTCAGCCTGCCAAATGTGGAAACGTTTTCATCCGTACCGCTAGGATCGCATTTGTCCCTCTCCATCTCATAGAAATCACGATCCTCAAAGTCCTCGTCATTCTTCCCAAGACTTTCTCTGAATCTCTGCAATGCAACAATCAGCTCTGTAAAAGCACTGCACATTCTCAATATATTTTATTCGAGTTTATATAGAAATTGATTTGGAAAAGGAGTAATAACTTTTATAAGTAAGTAATAGCACCCTTTCTCACATTCCACACATTGTTACTTTAACATTAACACTTTCCCAAAGCACTCTATATCTTTGCAAAAATAATTCCAGCCGTTATAACGAACCTCATCTGCTTCTGTAGTCAGTCCTTTTATTTGTAGAGCCTCTGCAACTTTTAAAAAACCAGCAATATCCTCCTGCTTGATATTGACCTCCCCTTGATACATGAAATGCAGCATAGCTGACAAATCTCGATAATTGACATCTTTCAGGATGACAATAGGATGCTTGCATGAGTTTCCCTGTGTACAACAAATCACGGGAGCTTCAGCAGAAGCGCTCGCACAACCGTCGCTACTAGAATAATATACCTTGAAAAGCTCTCGGAAATACGTGCTGCAGACCGACAATATCAGCTTGTGGGCTCGCAGGATCTGACCTTCGGCGGCCAACGTGACGTCCACAAGGTGCTCGTCTGTCAGCAAAGTGTACAAGCCCGAAGACAAGTTTGTGGGGAAGCTGTTCCACACCAAGGAGAATTGTTCGTCAGACATTGTTCCTACGTGAAAGACATCTCGTATACTCAGTAGAAAAGCAAGAGAACGTTAGATAGCCTAGATAATTCGCGAGTGTCGCATCAGGCTGCTTCTATAGCTACCTATGACGCACTGTCATTATGATTGTCAATGCATGAACTGCTATATTACACTATGCTATGTTACACTTGTGTCGTTTGAAACTGGATAACGTTATCCTTCGGTACAGTAACCACAATTTCTTTACCTTCGATGATTCCGTGTTTACAAGCGGAGGAAGTTAACCTTGTAACAAGAATCCTCCCCGCAACGATGACTATAACGATGACGACGAAACTAATTAACTGACAATGCTTTCGACACTGCTCTATAACATTGTCAGATCGTTTATATCGCAAGTATAAAGCTGCACTTCAAGTATTCGATGGTATTCGAGGCCTGACTGATCGTTCGAGCACCGTAGAAATAGTAGCTGCAAGGTGCAAGATGCAAGACTGTGCAAGACGCAATCAGGACAGTTTAGAACGTGGTCCCGCACGCGGAGGCCAGGCCTGAGTCACTTGAGTCACTTCGATATTGTTCGATATGCGCGAATTACAAAAGCAGTGCGCCATAAATCATGCGATCTTCGTCGCGCTCCGAGATGGCGACGCGTGCAATCTCGCGCAATGGCGCCGCAACCAACAATGACCAATAACAATGCGGTCGAGATATGATATATACAACGATATTTAAGCGGAGAGCACAGACTTTTGCATAACGCATAATGCGTAAGCATAAGAAAATTGATTGGTCTATTTCTTTATGCACATGTATATGGACCAATCATTTTTTTTATGCTTACGCATTATGCGTTATGTAAAAGTCTGTGCTCCCCGCTTTACATATTTCACACAAAACACAAACACATATATAATATATATACACAATACAGGATCAGTTTTATTTCATGTGCCAATTATCTCCGCTAATTATCTCACAATCAGAAAGTATTGGTTTATTGGGAAAATGTTTCAGATAAAAAAAAGTTGAAGGGTTCGAAGTTCGAAGGAGACCAATAGACAATCTTATTAGATTTTGGGTCCGGGATCCATGTTGAGCCCAGAGAGCCCAAGTCAAACTTTTTAAATAAAAACCCACATTTTGGGGGGGGGGGTAATTGGCGGAGATAATTGGCATACGAAATAACACACCCTGTATATATTTTAGCTTTAATTATACACAATATAAGTTATATTTATATAATATAATACAGGGTGATATATATTGAGGAGGAATCTGCAATATTCCGGAAGGTGATATAGTATTGATGATTCTAAGCAAAAAGGGTCATATGAACATGGGTCCTATTCCTACTATTACCGAGATATTCTGGTTATAACGTGAAAAAAGCACCATGAAGGGATAGAAATGAAAGACAAAGACTGACAACGTTTACATTACCTTCTTCAGTTTTCAGTACAGCACTGTCAGTCATTTGATATTCGGTCGTGCAACAACGCAACTAAGGCTGACAACAACAACTAAGGCTGATGATAGAGAACGAGACGTTCTTTGCCTTTTCACGTTATAACTATATAGAATATCTCGGTAACCGTTAGGAATAGGACCCATGTTCATATGACCCTTTTTGCTTAGAATCATCAATACTATCACCTCCCGGAATATTGCAAATTCCTCCTCAATCACCCTGTATATGAATTATTATATAATTCAACAGGCTCAACTGGGCGCATCGATGTAACTTTCTACAAACGTCTTATAAAATAAAATACAAATAACAACAGAACTATTCTGTTATTGCACAATAATCTCTCTATTAATACCTATTATTAATATCTATTTATACTTGTACGATATAATTCTTCATTCTTCCCCTCCAATATTTAAATTCAGAGTGCCCTAAATAGTTTCTATCTTTCTTCATTCGAAATATAATAGAGTTGATCTCAAAGAGAGAGATCTGTGAAATCCTGATTCATTTCAGAAATCACATTCGATTTGTGGGGCTTATATCAAACGATTAATGAAGTGCTGTCATGGCTGTCGGTGAGACGAAAGCATTTCCAGAGGCCGTAGCGCGCCTCCCAGTCGATGAAGAACAGCTCCGGCTTGTTCCAGAGAACATGATGCAACGCAAAGTTATACTGGGACTGGATGGGAGGGTTCAGATGCGGCGCCCACTGCGCCCTTTCCATCACGATCCTGTTCACGTAGCTGTAGAACACTTCGGCCTTGTGTATCCAGCAAATGAGGGACATAATGGAGATGATCGTAGCGTGCACGTGGCAGGCTACCTCCATGCGATTATTCTGCTGCTGCAGGATGATCTCCTGTAGGTTCATTGCGAGGCAAACCAGGGCAGCGGCCGTGAAGCCGCATGGTACCTCGACGGCAATCAGACACACCGTGCAGTACGTCGTTTCGAGATTCATCCTTGAGTCCATGTGGTTTATCAGACTCTTCAACAGGCTGTCGTGCAGCAATTCGCGGTGCAGCTTGAAGAACAGCCTGTCTTCTTTGCGACACTGTGCGACACGCAGGTCGAGACGCGTGTGCTCGAAAAAGATCCTAGGCGTGTCGAAAATCGCACGGTTGTCTTTGCGGTCCATCAAGTACTGAAGCACCCGGTTGCCCAGAAGGCTGGTCAACCGACTAGATGAGCCCACCATTCGCATTAACAGCGGGAAGATCGTCGGCGTGAGTGTCTGCTCATACAAATCCGCCTGATGCGTATAAGCGGCAAATTCCAGGGTGCTGCCAAACTCCAGAACGAATGCGTCAGTCGTGCCTGCGGCTATTGTCCACGAGCACATGTGCTGCACGACCACCAGTAGCTGATCATTCGACAGATGTTTCATGGTGTTTCTCAGGCAAACTTCCAAACCCTTCTTGAGACTTGCGAGCGGTGGCGACGGCGATGGCGCCAAGGAAACGGAGGAAGAAGAGTCAGAAATGGTTGTCAATCGTGCGATGATGCTGGCGTGAAAGAGTCCGAGCATCCTCTCTATCGTTGCCACTGTATCCTGCGTTGCCGGCCACACATACACGTCAAGGAGCTCGTACAATACTCTGATGAGGCCACGAGCGTCCTCGACGCCGATCTCCGGTAGCGTTAACTTGTTCCAGACTGCGTGGATGATCAGTCCGACGCTAACAGGACTGACGTCCAGTAGACTGTACATCACTTCGAAACAGAACGTCTCGAATTTCCAGAGTCGCTCGTGGTAGACGGCTTCCACGATCGTCTCTACAACTTCCCGCGACTTCTCCGGCAGGTAGTTCTTCAGCAGGGAGTGGTAGCAGTCTCGAGCGACTCTGAACTTCCGTCGACGTTTCCATTCGCAAAACCCATCCATGTGCAGCACGCTCTCATAGTGCAACAGGATCCTCAGGAGGCACGTGACAAGTGCTCGAGGATGGCGAGACTGCAATTGCTTCTTCGTCGCATTTCTAACGATCATCGTTATCTTATCCAAAGTCTTATCCTGCTGCGCCGGGGAGTGCAAAATAGTCGACGCGAAGCTCTTAGAGATATCATCCATTCTCCGTGCGAGTTCTTCATCGGTGATCATTCGTAGAATCGATACAAAGTTGCTTAGATTTTAAGAGAAATGTGACAGAAACCGGAGTTCCTAAAAAACGAAATACGAGATATTAAAAATAGAAATATATATAATAGAGAGCAAAATAATATGAATAATATTATATATAATACGTAAAAGAGACTGAAATTTATAAAAGTATGGAATAATAAAACCAAAATATTTTATGCGAGTTAAAATTCAACTTTCAATTTTTTTGGAAGATTATAATAGAAACGTGAAATTGCAGCTTACCTCATATTAAAAGATTCGTGTTGTGATGTTTTTCAGTGTAATTACCAGTCCACAATTTTAATGTTCATATTACCTGTCTCCTATTCTTGCCGACGTATTAAATTTAAAATAGCGCGATAAAAAAAGATCTATAAGTAATAACGATCTATAATAAATATTATTTACATAAGTACAGCGATATAATATAGCGGTACACGTCCGTAGATAAAAAACAATACTTTATTCTATATTTACAAATTCCTATACATTTATGCACATAATGTACGAAGAGTACGTCCCAAAATTCTCGATTTTACAAAGTGGACTTAAGAATTCGCGAGTCTTTAACTATATCTCTAACCCATTATTAAATATATTAAATACACGGTACTCGCATATTATTTTAACAAATGTAACAAAGCTTTCGTATTTAGAACCACAAATCACCGCCGACGTCCTCGTCCGGTTGCGGCAGCTGTTGCTGCTGATTCTGCTCTTCTACTTCCTGCTTTAATGTGGTGTTTTCGGCGTCATCGTCGCTTTCGGAAACGGCTAAGTCGTCCTGGATCTTATTTTCGCCTTTATCGTCTCTGGCCGGTAAACCAGCCAACAGGAAGTCTGACGGATCGTAATTTGGATCGACGTCCATGCTCTCATCTACGAGTGGAAAGTCAAAATTTACGAGTCAGCGAAAAATTGATACAACTTTATTATCGAGCCAACAATCCAATGAAAAAATCATTTTATTTTTGAAGAGTTATACCTCGTATTTCTTGAAACCGTTCGTTTACGCGCGATTAAAAATAGTAATAGGTTTTTTTTGAATTATCTATATTCCTGTATGGTTTCTATTTTCTTCAAAAGAGTAGATTATCAAGCAAAGCGATAGGAAAATCAATTATTGATTACTTGAAACTTTGTCTTCTTACCTTGTTGAAGCAGCTGCTGTTCGCCTATGTAAAAACCGACGTTGCCTAACTGGACCATCGCCTCGGCGGCTTGCTGACTATCATCGTCCGCTAATACGACACCTTCTTCTCTGACTTCACTTAATTCCAGTGCCTCCGTTTCATTTTGCTCTGAATGTTCGTCTGTGCCGAATGGCACTTCATCGAACTCATCTTCACTGGAGAATTGAAGATCTGTAACAGAAAGAAAGACTGTTAATCAAACTCCGATAGATACAAAATAAAATTAGGGGTAATTATATACTTTAGGGGAGGCACCTCCGATGACCTTGACCTTGATATGTTGTCAAGGTCACCCTCCTGAGTGACCTTCAAAAGATTTTAGCCGTCGCTCGTTTTTTATTAAAAAGTTATTAACAAAAAAAAGTTTGGCGACCTCACCGATTTCAATGACCTTGATATATGTTGTCAAGGTCATGACCCCGAGTGACCTTCAGAAGGTTTTAGCCGTCGCTCGCTATTCGTTAAAAATAAACTATTTAAAACAAAATATTTTGGAAAATATAGCATATATAGGTGTATATATAGGTTAGTTGACGCGCTTTAAACACTTAAATACTTTTAAAGCGCGTCACTAACCTACATAGGTACAATTTACTGCTTTAAATGTTGTGTTTTGGTAAAGCAGCGACTTTCTCGCAAAATAAACTATTCTCTGCTTTAAAGAAAAACGTAATATTAGTCGTTTATGCCTCTCAGTACTTAAAATAACTGCTATATTTTCAAAACTTTTTTTGTTTATAACTTTTTAACGAATAGCGAGCGACGGCTAAAACCTTCTGAAGGTCACTCAGAAGGGTAACCTTGACAACATATGTCAAGGTCAAGGTCATCGAAGGTGCCTCCCCTAAAGTATATAATTACCAAATTAGGATTATACTGCTTTACCTTCTTCGAGTACATCTTTCTTTTTCGAGTTTCTATCCATATCTGCTTCCATGTCTCCTTCTACATCGACAAAATCGAAGTCATCCATATTTGATTTGCCAAATGGATTTTCCGGAGAACTGGTCTGACTCTGTGAAGATAATTTCAATATTGAATAAAATGTAGAAATTAAAGACGTCGAGCATCGAAAAAGCGGAGATTAAGTAACGCAATAATAAAATGTGAATTATAAGCAAGAAATATATACGCTAAGTAAACATAAGAATAAATATAATCCTTACGCCTCTGTATTCAGGTTCTGTGATAGTATAGTTTTCCTCATCCGGACAAAGCCATGAGGAATCTATGTCCGCTTGTTCCATCGCCCGTTTTTGCACGAGCACTATATTGTTCTCTAGTTGCGTCAGATGTTCATCATACTAAAACAAAATTCATCATTGTTTGTAACTATTCCAGTAATTCCTTATTCTTATTTTTAAGAACTCTTAATAACTTTTTTCATCTAATTAACATAAAAACATTTATACCTCGTCTAATGTGTCTTTACACACTTTAACCAGCAGCTCCGCTTTATTTGTGAGCGGAGATTCCTTGCCATTATAAAGCGTGCAATTCTCCAAAATCTGTTCGATATCTCTGAGAAATTCGTTACGACTGTGGTATTTGTGCGCTGAAAGTTTTAAAAATAGATAAATTAATTTCAAGAAAATAAATTACAAGCATTCAAATCTATATCTTTTATACATTAACAAATTAAAATTTCTTACCAGAAACTTTTTTAGATATTGTTTCTAGGTCCATCGGCCTCTTGACAATACTGTAATAATCCTTCACCATTTTTTTGTTCACAGGTTTCATGAACGGCCATACTTCTGTCATGGATTTCAATTTGTTGTTGACAACGTTGTCCAAGATGAAGGTGAGGGCAACTTGGTCATTGTCGTCAAGAAGAGGATTGATTGCTTTCTCCAGCCTCATCAAACGATCCTCCTTTTCACCGAGCCTCTCGACGCACGTATCCAACATTCTCCTGGCGGCTACAGTCAACGAACTCTTCGTTCCATTATAGAGTGTCGAGTTCTCCACGATCTGATTGACATCCGCCAGGAATTCTTCCCTGCTTTGATATTTTTTCATTCTCAAATTTTCACGTATGGTCTGCAGATCCATGGGTCGCTGTATGATCTTGTGATAATCGGGGACTACCTGATGACAAATAATAGCACGATTGATATATATTCGTAAAAAAATATTTTTCAATTTTTAAGATATTTCCACTACACACAAATATTATGTTTAAATTTTTATGTATACTTTTATATATTTATATAAACTTATATAAAGCTCTCTTATAATTAAAATTTAATATTATTTCAATTTGATTCATAATCGAAGTTTTTAGTTTAATCTCGTAAGTTAAAATAGCTTTTACTTTAGCATTGACTGGAAACAGGAATGGTTGCACATCGGGCAAATCCCTCATTTCGTTCAGAATGCTTTCCAACATTGTTGACATTACGACAACTGGATCAGTCCTACGCCTGTTAACCGGCCTTTGGTGGCGTTTCAAATAATCGCAGTGGTCATCTGTGGGCGGTTTCCTGCGTTTCTTCGAATTCACCGCCTCCTTCGGCACCTTGAGCAACAATGTACGTCTCTTCATCTCCTCGGCATGCTAAAATAAACCATAGATTTTGATCAGCTCATTTTAGATTCTTCAGATTCCGTAATTGATATGAATATTCCTCAGATTGAGCCCCTGTCATTAAATTTTCAATATCTATCAACTCACCTTGATAAGTTTCGAGGATAGCTTCACCTTAGTGCCATCGACATTAACTAGATCCTGATCGTCGGTATTTAGCTGTTTTTCAATTTCCTCCTCCTGTTCCTCGGTCATCGCAACGTTAACCGGTGCTGTGGCAATGCTGTTCTGGTAGAGCGGACAGGCCTTGTTGGTGCGCATGTGACCAACGTTGCCACAAGCGCCGCACTTAAGCTTCAGATCTGGCTTGAGTTTAGGCTTTTTGCGCTTGGGAGGCGATACCTCCGGTTTAGGATGTTTGGGTGCAGGGGTGGAGGAAGTAGAGGATTGGAAATTACAGAATGGAAGGATACTAGTTGAGGAAGTGGTAGTCGGGGTGTTAGTGTTGCTGCGATCAAATATGTTGTTGCTCGAATTGTTGATGCTACTACCGTTCACTATCGGCGGCCCACCCAACATACGTTCTCTCTCTTGATTCCGTTTGATCCGTCGCAACTGTTCCTGAATCCTACGCTTCTCCCGCTTCATTTCTTCCTTCTGCGCCTCGTCCAATGTGGCGAACTGCTTGATAAACGTCTCATCTTTCGAATTGCGGATCTTTATGTACGTGTCGATCACAGCAGGCTTCCTCACCAGCTCAACTCGCGTATACTCCTTACCCTCCGGATTACGGAACGTGCGGTAGATCTTTAATACGCGACCCTGCTGCGCATTGAAGTTGTTAACCGGGCTATCCTCTTCGTCGTCCTTTTTTTTACTCTCCTTGGCCTTCTTGCTCTCTTGCTCCTGCGCCTCGCCCATCAGCATCTTCCGTAGCTCGTGCCGCTGTTGCTCCTCTCGCTCCAGCGATAGCTGCGTGCTGGTCTTTTTGTTCGACAACATATTCTCAATGTTCTTACCCATTTCCTCGATATCAGAGCTATCCTCTTCCGAGCTCTCGCCTTCGTCTGTGCTCAATACTTCGTTTGACGACAATACGCGGTTCTGCAAGTCGAAGATTCGTTGGCACTCTTCCTTGTAACGTTCTTGATGTTCGGCGATAGAGAAACGATTGCCACGTGAAAACTTCGTCATGCCCTCCTCACCGGCTTTCGCTTTCTCTGTCGACAGAGTTCGAACTACGTCGATTACTTCCCAACGCGATAACTTCTTAATCTCTTCCTCGGGTACGCCGAACTTTCGCAGCAACGCTTTTGCATTGTTCAAGGACAATCTCCTCAAGTCTGCATCTGTGCCAGTTACAGTTCTTTTTGGTTGAGCTTCTTGCTCTTCCTATCCGAAACAACATTTCATGATGATTTATTCTAATATAAATAATAAAACTTTTAATTAATAGATACTTGTCAGAACAAACCTTGCTAATAGTTGGTTTATTTGGCACTCTAACATAAGAAAAACCTTCACCGCACCCAGTTGGATCGGCTGGACCTGCCAACTGCAGTAAACACTTTCCTTTCATGGCTTGGATGTATGCGCGCGTCGTGTTCCATGGTGCCACCTTCACCTCGTCATCCATCTTTAGCTGCATATCCTCGTCGTCATCGTCCTGTGGAGTGAACAGAAACTTCTCACCGTATCCGGCGTCCTTTAGACGCTGTTCGGCCGCAATCATGCTAAAATAAGCGCAGCATTGCTCTGGCGACACCATAGCGCGGATCTCTTCCTCCGTTGGCAATCTAAAGTCCGGTTTTATTACCCACCAATTGGAATCCATGCCTATTCAATATCAAAAGGTTTCTGAGTGATGTAAACGTTTATAGACTTGCTTACAAATGAAATATAACAGCAACAACGCTTTTTTTCTATACAATTTTTACTTTGCTTTCTTTCAGCTTTTATTGCAGAAAAAATAACGAACAACTTGATATTGGTTACGCACCGGTTCTTTTAAAGTCAGCGCACAGCTTCAATCTCTTCCTGATGCTACTCTCGCTGTGAGATGGGAAGGCCTTCTTTATATCATCCATCTTAATTCGTCGGGGAGTATCGCGTGACTTCCAGAACAATCTGTATATGAACACCTGTAGAAAATCTCGTACAAAGTTGTTTGCTCTCTTTGAGTTAGGTCCAGGAACTTCGTAAAGTGGGCATTCCTGTCCGGCAACAAACAAGGCGTCCACTTCTCTAACATAATATTGCTGTCTGGAAAGATTACAAAATCAATGAAAATAAATACAACATTTCGATAGATATATGTATATGTATACACAAGGTGCCCCAGGATTTAACCGACTAATTGCAGGAATATTCTACAAGTGGAAATAAAAAAAATGTTATATGAAGTTTGGCTAGAAATGCTTTATTACAATGTTATAAACAAATATTGAAACGAAATATGAAATAGATAAAAATGGATCTCCGAGATCGCCATATTCTCACCGCTTCTTGATTTTTACTTAAGGAAAACTTTAAAAAATGAGGTTTATAGTACAGAAGTAATTTCCCGTGAAAATTTAATGCAACGAATTAATAATTCAATTAGTAAGATGCAACAAAATTCTCAGGAAATTTGTTGCATTTGTAATAAGTTTCGTATTACATCGATGTCAAGGTGCTATTGTCATGCAAGGACATTTTAAAATACGTTACTAATTGTCATTACTAAAAGTCGGTTTATTCATACTTTGTACGTAGGAAAATCCGTTGTTATCTATATTTCATGTTTTATTTCAATATTTGTTGCCAATATAATTACTTCTGTACTGTAAACCTTTTTCTTTTAATTTCTCATAAGTAAAAATCAAGAGACGTTAAATCTGATGATCTCGGATATCAGGACCAGTTTTGCCTATTTTATGTTCCATTTCAATATTTATTCATAACTTTGTAATAAGGCATTTCTAGTTAAACTTCATATAACATTTTTTTCTTATTTTTACTTGTAGAATGTCTTCCCGCAATTTGTCGGTTAAATACTGAGACATCCTGTAATGTTTCATATGTATATGTCCAGGCATTCCTACCGGTGATCGTACACAAGAAATATAAAAATTGGCAAGCGTAGAAAAAGGAAGAATATAAACATGATTGTATATTAAGGCGAATTACCTCGTTCTTATAACTAAGAAATCGGTCTCGGGAATTTTGTGCTCGTAAAGGGGAGCTCTGTACATGTTATTCTCGACTGCCTGGATGCTTTGGCCAGGCGTGAGTATTCCAAGGAAGGGGCTGGTGTGAGCGTATGCCGTCTCTCCGTATCTGTACGTCTGCGGTCCCTGATCCTTGCCTGCCCTCCTTTTGTAATAGTTCTTCACTTTGGAGCACATGCCAACCTGATTCATAAGCGGTGGATGTTCCTCTGAAAACTCAACGAGCACCAACTCGCCGTCCCGTCCGGTTAAGTCCTCAGGTGTTCTCATGAAAAACACATCGCCCCCACCGGAAGCAATCCTTTCTTGCTCTCGTTGCTTAGCTTTCTTCTTAATGTGCTTTAGTAGGGGCAAGACACCATGCGGTCCTGGATGAGCCAACGGCCCATGGCTGAACCTTCGCAACGGCGGCCTATGAAAATTTCTCAATCGCATTGGACCCATGTGCGTTTGTACAAAAGGAACGCGCAGCTCCACTACCGGAGTGCTGTGTTGTATCAAATTGCCGCCGCCGACTTTCAGCCTCAACGTAGTTTCTGAGGACTTGGGCATGTAATACGTGTCATTTGATATGTTAAACGGATCTCGGTCGGGTGATTTTGGCGGTGGCGGAGGCGTGTCTTCTTCAAGGACGTTGATGACGCCCGCTTTGCCCAGCAGTAGTTTGCTCTTCTTGACATGCGGATGCGGAATTTTTACCTTGGGCTGCGGACCATTATCCTTGTGAAGAAGAGCGGGATCTATGTCGTCCGGTATGCCTAGAACTATGTTCTCATCGTTCGGATCCAATGTAAGTATCTTCGGTTTTGGGATCTTTCTCATGTTTTCAGGATCCCAAATGACCTCTTCCTCCCATAAACCGTAAACAAGCTCTTCATTTTCCACCGGAAATATCGAATACCAAGTATCGTCTTCCTCCCGCTGTTGTTGCTGATTTCCCTTACCCATGTTCATCTTATTCTTCTGAGATTGCATATGCATTGGCGTTGTAATTTGCGAAGTGGCCAGTCTAACGTTAGGTGCTACATTAACCGGGGCACCCTTTCCTGGCTGACTGAAGGCTTGCGCGGTTCTGTTACCGCTCGATGGCACCCAGCCAGCAGCATTGTTCTTACTGTTTAACTTCTGCATTACCTATTAAATAAGAAATAAATTTATTTCTTATTTTTGGAAAGCATGTGATAATACTGACCGCTTTATTAACAAAATTGTACCTTGTGCTTTATGTCATCTCCGTTCCAGACAACATCATCTTCCCAATGCAACTGGGACACCATTAAAAATGCGTCATCAGCAAACTCCTCATCTTGGGTTTCTGGTTTGTCGCCTTCTTGCTCTTCCACCTAATTTTAGAACAAGTATAAATGTTTAGAAATAATTACGCAATAGTAATCAATGTGTTAAACACAACATAATAAGAACGCACTTTTTCAACCGTCTTGAAGCCGTAGTTGAACCCGTCTCCAGTTTCTGGAACTTCCAGCATGTCGTACCACAACTGCGCGGGTCCAAATCTCCAGTCAGCCACTTTGGGTCCCATGTCACCGTTCTCTCCATTCTCGCCGGTCTTACCGGTCTGTTCCTTGTCTTCTACCGGTCGCAAAAGTTTGTTTTCGTCATCCGAGCGACATGCTTCCGCGCTCGGTTCAGGACCGTAATGCATGATCCAACCCTGAAACAAATAACACAATATTAACCCTCTGTATTCAGCAGCGTAATAACAATAGCAATTAGCAATTTCACAGATCTAAAGAAGAGATTGATATGAAAAGATTATACCTTAAATTTGGGCTTTTTGTCATCCTGATCAGAGCCAGAATCAGAATCTCTGACATCATGATGCTTTTTCTTCTTACGTCGCTTCCTCACACCTCTCCATATCTGTGGCAGACTGCTCGGCTTGCCTGGACCGAACAGTCGTGAGAATCTGAGTACTTTATTGGCGCGAAAGTCTGGGAACAATTCGGTGACGTCGATATTAGCGTACTTGGACGGCAGCATGGAAGCGAGAGGCGTCTCCAATTTACGTTGACGCGCCGCCTCTGCTTCCTCTGCAGTCAATGCCTCTTTTTCCTCTGGTATCGGCGGCGGTGGCATCAATTGTGTATCTGATTTGCTGATGACTTCCTCATCGTCGGCATCATAATCTGCATTCTCCTTGTCAACTTTCTTGTGGAGTCCATTACTTTTAGCTAAAAACAAATATTGAAACTCATGACTCTTCATTAATCATTGTCAATAAAGACACATAATATCAGTCAAGTACTAGAATGTAAACTCTACTCTAGAAGAAAACGGGAGAAAAGAGATGGAAGACTATAACTAGCTGTTTTTTTTTTTCTATTGCTGTACTCTTCAAGAACAATAGAAAATCATTAATTAATCAAAATTTGTTAAATAGAAATAATCCCTAATCAATCCATCTTTTTCTTCTTGCTACCCAGGTGCTAAGCATGGTAATGCATACTCCAATATAGTGTATTGTTTACTGCATAATATACATTTTAACATTACACTAATGCTATAATTATCAATTGTATATAAATATGACATCTATACAAAACCACAATGCAGCTACTAACAGATCTCATCATTTGTATCATCCGCTAACTCATTTATATCCGAAAAATCTAGCGCAGTGGGTGATTTTGCCAAGTAATCCACATCTGTGTCATTCACAGTAGGATTTTGATCCTCTTTATCGTCCACTTTGCCGTTCTCTTTCTCCTCAGCATTGTTGTCATTGGACATCATCTCATTGATGAACGAACTCAGACCAAGGTGACTGAGTGAAGCTAGATGTTGCTTAGCTTCAGGATCCAAGATATCATCCTCCAATTGACCATTGTCGTCGATGTTGCCAAAGAGGAAGCCAGTGATGTTGAGGCCAGACGCCAAGTCCTTCTCGTTCTCCTCGTCAGAATCCCCCATTTCTCCCTTGTTGAAATTTAACGGTAAATTCAACCTTGGCAATGTAAAGCCCGTGTAAATGTCTGCCTGCTGAACGTACGCTAGTTCTATAAGTCAATCACGAAATCAGAATACAATAACATATTTTTTTATTCGCTCTTATAATTTGCAAAATAGTATCGATCTTACCTCACGCGAATTATGCCCGGCACCGGCGAATCGCGCACGAAACCCGGACCAGCAGTTTGTTTACATAAATATCATCGTGATGATCAACCATTCGCGAAACAAACGGGAACCAACTAATAACCAAAAGCACGACCTCACTGAATTTATCTGGAACTCTGATCGTACGGATACTAGATACGTAGAATGAATTGGGTTTACCATTATCGCAAGTCGCGACATCTGTAGAATCAATTTAAATTAAAACCGCGTTCTAGCGTTGTCTAGGAAACTTTGAAAGGGTCAGGGTGCCATTACATGGAGCGCGGAAACGCGGAAACGCGGAAGCGCGGAACAGAATAGTAACTAGATTCCGCGTTTCCGCGAGTTGAGTCCCGCACGTTTGAACGGAAAAGCGGAATCCGCTATTATCGTGTATGTATGTATGTATGGCTGCGTTTCGATATTCACTGCCAGTACTTAACGCAGCCTATACTTCATAATGGGTGCGTTCAGCCGATACTCTGCTAGCCTAGCAATCGTGAGCAGTCGCTCGTTTTCGCTCGTTTCCTCTCCTTTTAATCCATTGGGTCAAAGGAGAGGAAACGAGCGAAAACGAGCGACTGCTCACGATTGCTAGGCTAGCGGAGTATCGGCTGAACGCACCCAATAACCATCAACATGATGTTTGGATCTATAATATTATACTGCCACTTTTATTAAATAATAAAGTAATCGAAGAGTATGTGTAAAAGCTTTTTTTCAATGTGATTAAACAGCTCCGAAATTTGATGGAGTATACTGTATCCGCGTTGACAACGGATTTTGACGCGTTCGTTCCGCGAGTTTGTTTCTCCTTATATTACATGGAGCACAATTTGCGCGGAAAAGCGGAACAGTATAGTGATAAATAGACATTTGTATTCATTTCTTAAAATTGTGTTCACTTAATTCATTGCAATTTTTATTAATATGCTTATCTTTTCAGCTTATCTATTGAATACAAGCATTTTAATCAATAAATACCGTTAAAAATTAATATTTTATAATTCTCCGTTCCGCTTTTCCGCTCAAAATATGCTCCATGTAATATTAAGGCATTCAAAACAGACGGAACGGATCGACGGAAATATAATAAATTTTGTCTTCCGCGCTTCCGCGTTTCCGCGTTTCCGCGCTCCATGTAATCATGGTAGAAATACAAGGGTATGCTCTTGCGCATATTTCCGAACCCAGCCAATCAGCGACTTGTTCAAGCTTACGTCACACTGAGCGGCACATTTAAGCAGCGAATCTATAATAGTCATTTATAAAAGCATTTTGAGCGGACAATATGTGAATACAAAATAATGTTGATCATTTATGTGAGAGAAAATTCTGTTTTATAAATAAATAAATATATATAAACGAAAATATATAAATATAAAAAACGCACGTGACATACGGATAAACGCTCATCGTTTCCCGAATTTGTCTCTCGTTGTAGATGTTAGAAACGTTATTGTTATTTGACGAATTTTATAATTATTTTATGTGGGTTTGTCTAAATATATGATATTACAGAAAATATTATTATTATTAAGAAAAAAAGAATTGTGTGCATTGAATAAAAATCATTGCGACGTACGGAAAAATTTCACATAAAACGAGATTTTAATTTCCAGTCATTTATTATTGAAATTCTGCGAATTATTAGTTTTAATCAAAACTAGTCGGAAAACGATTGGAAAAGAATTGTCAGCTGAGACGCAAAACAAAAATATATTGTGGCGTACGACATAAAGAACTATATATGCAGAGGAAAGATGCAGATAAAAGATCAAATAACAATAAATGCAAATATTTAATATACAGGTTTTTTATTAGTAAATTTTGACATCTTTCTTTTTTTTTGCCTGTGATTTGCGATTGCAATCGCTCGGTTCATTTCGCGCAGCCTAATATATGTCCTAGTCCTAATGAGGCATAGTAATGCCTCTCTCGGTATTTTCAGTGCGGCTACCTGGGCTTCTAGACGACGTCTGAAAGCATAAAACTATATAGTGCTACTTTTAAAACTACACCCAGCAAACCAGAACTATATATATTTATGTATTAGTAATATAATAACGATATGTAATGTCAGCACATTTATGTGGTTTGTTATGTAACTGTGTAAATATGGTTGAGCTGACATTACATATCGATGTTATATTACTGACACATATACGGTTCTTATTGGCTGGATATACTTTGTGCTTGATGGGAACAGTAATTTATAACTTACATTTGTAACATGATAGCTTCTGTACTGGACGATGCTGGTGTCTGTTCTTCTGTACTGGACGATGCTGCTGTCTGTTCTTCTGTACTGGACGATGCTGGTGTCTGTTCTTCTGTACTGGACGATGCTGCTGTCTGTTTTTCTGTACTGGACGATGCTGGTGTCTATTCTTCTATACTGGACGATGCTGGTGTCTGTTCAACATCCATCGAAACTTCATTTGATACAGGCAAAGGCATTGTTTCAGCTAACACATTTTCGTTTGATGTTAGTGGAGGTACTGCATGGAGATGCAACGTCGGGATAGCATCAGGATGTATCTTCCTAGTTCGTGTAGGTGAATAACCTAGTAGATGTTCTTGTAAGGGCTTCGTAAAAGCTTCATCAGCAAAATGCTTCGAACATATCCTAGCTGAAGCAAACAAGGTTTAAGATTCTTAAATATATGCTTATAATAATAAACAAGAGAAATCTGTGGTACAATATTAGTTGCTTTCCATTTACATCAAAACTCAGATAATTCTCACTTGTGACGTCATAACTCAGTTAAATGCACGTTCCTTTTGCATGATGGCAAGTGAGATTCAGCTGAGTTTTTATCCACAATCGAGACTGTTGCGATAATCTGGGAACGCACGGTTGCGAGAGATAGGGTAGCACAGAGAAATCAGACCGTTATGTATGAAAGTCGCATTTATTCTGAAGACGATACACACTCGCACGCCGGTAGCTGATATCTGCGACAGAATTCGGAGCAGGAGCACAGGTGATAAGAGAGGGGTGGTTTGGTCTATCCCGGCCCGCCTCGTGCCGACCTCGTGTCAGCATTCCGATCGCGAAAGTTCGAGAAGCGCGAAAACTAATCGTCCTCAACAGAGACCATGTGCTTTAATGAATCTAATAAACTCACATTAAAAGTGAGGCTATGGACCGGTATTATTATTATGCGATAGCTTTGTCACCAAAATAAGCAGGTAAATACAAAATGACATATCTTACCTGAGTATAAAAATACTCACATATCTGAGTGACTCAGATCACTTGAGTGTAAATGGAAAGCAACTATTACTATACAAAAGTACATACCATTTTTTGGTGAAATATTTTCTTTTCCGCATGCTTGACGCCACTTATTACACAGTGCTGGATCCTTTGGGAAGGAAAAATATTTTATTTTATTTCCTTCGATCTTTCTGGTCTTTGCCAGATAGTTCCCACACCCTTTCACATTACACGTCATTGCGTACACTGTAATAATCACAAACGAATTACTCGACATAAACAGCGAACCGAGCGAACGCAGCCATTGCGAATCACCGAGTACATCCGATTCATTCCGATGCTACACGAATATGACGTAAGCTTAAACAAAAGTGGTGGGAATGCGCAGTGGTCTGACACGGTATGAGCATACCCTTGTATTTCTACCATGCATGTAATGGCACCCTCAGGGTGCCATCACATGGAGCGCAGAAACGCGGAAACGCGGAAGACAAAATTTACTAGATTTCCGTCGATCCGTTCCGTCTGTTTTGAATGCCTTATAAGAGACAAAAATTTCCTATTGGATGTCGGATCGTCGTACGTCGAACATCGGACGCAGTGTGAATCCTCCATTACTTCTGTAGTAACTTACGATAATTCCTTCGCGTAAACGGGATTTTCCTTCGCGTAAACGGGATTTTGTAGTAACTTGCGATAATTTACTCCGCGTAAACGAGTGATATATCGTAAGTTACTACAGAAGTAACGCTCGCGTAAACGTAGTAGATATATCACTCGTTTACACGGAGTAAATTATCGCAAGTTACTATAAAATCCCGTTTACGCGAAGGAAAATCTCGTTTACGCGAAGGAATTATCGTAAGTTACTACAGAAGTAAAGCTCGCGTAAACGTAGTATCGTTTACGCAGAGTAAATTATCGCAAGTTACTACAAAATCCCGTTTACGCGAAGGAAAATCCCGTTTACGCGAAGGAATTATCGTAAGTTACTACAGAAGTAAAGCTCGCGTAAACGTAGTAAAGATAAAAATTACAAATGTGAGGAAATTTACTAATGTATCTACGATTTCATTTGTCGAAATCTAGTAAAATCTGTTCACTTTTGTAATTTTCACCTCGTTTCAAGATATACACAATCGACCAGGATACGCCAAAGCCTTTGCGTTACTTACGTCCACGACTACTACTACGTTTACGCGAGCGTTACTTCTGTAGTAACTTACGATAATTCCTTCGCGTAAACGGGATTTTGTAGGTAACTTACGATAATTAACTCCGCGTAAACGAGTGATATATCGTAAGTTGCTACAGAAGTAACGCTCGCGTAAACGTAGTATACGACTGTCATAATCATGATTACCCTAGATTAGAGGTCCCCAACCGGCCCCCGTGAAAGTTTATCCGGCCCGCCAAGAAATTTTAAAAATTTTATAGTTCTCTTGACAGAAAAGATTAGAAAACCCCTACCCTAGATTCTTGAAATTTAAATTAGCAGCTCACTTCAAGACTTCTATCTTGGAAATTTAAAATATTTATCTATGATGTCAGCCAAAGTTCAGATACTCGTCTTTAAAATTTGAATTACTAGCCTATTTTAGCTCGTTCTATATCTCATATTCAAATATACGTTCTAATTTAATACTTTAAACTCCATAGATTTTCTTTCTTTATATTCTCTAGTTAATATTCTTAAAAAAAATCTGAGTCCGTAAATAAATATTTCTGGAGAAATTAATAAATTAAAAATATATCGCGAGATATTCGTTTTAAATTTTTCATTGAAATCTGTGCTACTCTCACCAGTCGGAGTGTGAATTAAATTATATTTTCACAAACACTTTAAATACATGTATCTTACATTCATGTAAAACTTACATTTAGCGAATATAATTAATGGATCCGAGATACACTTTACATTAACGATATTTAGACCCTGATAAAAATATATATTGCATATATATGGCTTACAAAAAAAAAACGAATTATATCGATTTCTCTCTTGCAGCATTAAGAATGTAGCAGCGAATAAGAGCCGCTTGTCAAAAGACGGATTTTTTTTTCTTTTAGAAAAGATAATGTGCAATTTATTCTCGTTCATGTACAAAGTAACGTGAGCCACGTAGAAATTATAGATAATGACTACGGATACAAAATTCGGTTTTCTGAAGCAGACGAAAGCCAGAGCCTTGCAGAGTTTCTTACTCACACATCATGGACATGTACGCCCTTAATCTATATACCATTCTTCCGTATACCCTTTACAAATATAGAAAGAGGATATCTAAAGAATGCATTAAATCGTTAAGTCATTACAATGTTATATTCACGTAAAAATTCATGTACACGAGGAATCTCGAGATTTTTTTTAGAGGATCTTGACGGCGATGGGTGTAATGGGTGTTCCCTTTACATAACTTGTGTTTCGCTTCTCTCTCTCGGCGATAACAAAAACTCGCATTTTCACGCCAAACCGCGTGTACGATTGTACTCGAATGTGTTAAAACTTACAGTAAAGGGCCATTTCGGCCAAACAGACTTCAATCGATGACATAATGGATACCTTTAATATCAAAAGGATATATCGAATATTTCGAAATAGTATATATATATATATATATATATATATATATATATATATATATGTAATTATATTCAATAGATAAAAAGCAGCGAGATAAAAACAACGAGATTAGGCGTCAAACATTGTACACGTAAGTGAATCTCGCGTATTATGTAATGGATCGAAGTCTCGCGCAGAGCGCAGAGGAAAATAAACAAAAGAAAAATAAATCATGTTTCTGTTAATAAACACTGCTGGAACGGTAAATTTCATTTAGTCCATTTGTAAACGCGCCGCATTGCGTTTCAACACGAGAAACCACCGGTCTGCTGTTGATATACTTCTATTGTGTCTCCTTCTTCCATTTCCAGTGTGGTAGGTGTGTCTAATTCATTTATGGGCTGTCCATCAAACCTAAATCTTACTGCTGCTATCGCCAAGCCCTGTAGAACAGCACCAATAATAACAATATTGTTAGAAATAGTGTTAGGAAATATTACAATTCATTACACTTCAATATAATGCAAAAAAAATATATATCTTTCATGCAAAGCAATCTCAAAATATGTACAACTCATTAAAAGCTCTCAATGAACAAAGTTATTCATAGTTGCAGTTTCATGGGGATATCAGAAGAGATGCGAGGCTCTGTATTAGAGCTTCCGATTCATACTAACACTTGATAGGTTTCAGATACAATCCTGACTCTTACTCCATATACAACTTGATTTACAAGAGGTCAATTAAAGAAATTAGAAAATTTTGAAAAATAAATACAAATACACATGCGCTATACAACCCCATTGTGGTGTTAAAGGTACATATATAAGAAAAACATAAGAAAAAAAAATATAAAACGGAAGATATACCAAGTAAATACTTACTACACGGTCACAGTACGCATTCATCAGTTTACGTAGAGGTGTATGTTTCTTAATTTTAAACTGGACTACCGCATTGTCCTGGCCCAGAACTTTCAGGTTTATATGCTCCGACTCCGTCTTCGTCTCCTGCACAAACAAAGGACAACTGGCGTGAGTTGCGCGCGGGAGACGCCACGACGTATATCGTAAATAATCGGCATTATAGGTTAGGTTGGATCAGGGGGGGAGGGGGAGCGTTTACCTTCTTCTCGTCCGACATGGTTCCGCGGTTCCGCAAAGGCTGATCGCGTTTACCAGAGGTTACCGTGACGGTCGCGTGATCGATGACAGAACTGACCAGTCGATCTGTGCGTTTGAACTGCTGTGAACTGCTCTAAACTACTCTTAAACTTAGACAATTCCTGTAGCGTAAACTCGCCGCAAAGTCCCGCTTCTTCCTCAAAACGGCGGCTACGACGTCGCCATCTTCATCTTGCTCGAATGATGCGCGATACGAAGATACGCCGCGGGTCTGCGCGGATTTCGAAATCAGATGATTGGACCATGGTATAAAGAAAAGAGGTATGCTCTTATGCATCATTCTATTAGCCAATCAGCGATCTGGAACAGGTAGCCTTCATATTGCTTTCTCAGCCAATGAGAATAGACCGCGTTTTTAAAAGATCAGTAAATTAATAAGTTTGAGGTTATGGCTGTGTTCCAAAATTGACTGCCAGTGCTAAAAACTTATAGCGCACGTAACGGAAATTATAGATTTTCAGCGCTGGCAGTAATTTTGGAGAACACAGTTTTATACTTAATAATTTTCTATGCATAAACAAGCATAAAATATTAAGCTACAATAAAATTGAAAACTATTTTCTAATCAAATATATTAATAAAAAAATAAAACAATGATGGTAAACAAATAAATTATTAATAAGTATATACACATAGTATTAAAATATAAAAAAATTAAATAAAATAAAGAATATGTATTTTTGAATTTTTTAAAACAAAACAAAAAAATAAATTATGTAGTAAAAATATATTAAAATTTTTTTGTAATAGTACAAATAGGCAAATAAAAAGACGGTATAATGATTTCAAATATGTAAATAATTTATTTTTAAAAACTACTTAAAAAATTTTGTAATTTTTTTTGTTCGATGCTTATTAGTAACGTCAGATTTTAGTTTTTTATTTATTTCTCTTAATCTAATATAAGTCCTTGTTCGAACAAGACATTGAATAACTTCTTCAGGAATATAAAACTTGTTTTTAATTTTTTCTTGAACAAGTTTTGTGACGCTCTTGAAAATCCAGTCTTCTTTTGACAAGAAAGATCCATGAAATTCTTGAAAGATTTTGTTCATCTTATTTGCGGTATAAATGAGAGCGTCACTTGGGTACATCAAATTTCCTTCCGACAAAAATTGAATCCAATCAGGTGAATTATGATGTACTCCTAATTGACGCGTTGGTACACCTAAATGGGGATACTTTTTTCGAAATCTGTGAGCTGCATATCCAGCTATATAATTAAGAGCTTCACCTTCGATTATTTCTTGAACGACAGTTCTTTCATCGGTGGGAATATCATCTACAGAAACGGAATGTAACATGATTTATACAAGAATAATTAATACGTTCGCAAAATAGCCATGTATCCATGGTGTAAACTTCTCCTTACACCATGGATGCACCGGTGAAATATTCCCTTTTGCATCTATATCATGTATGGGATAATGACCGTCCTTTTCGGTAGCATCAATATTCGGTAGCATCAATATTTTTAACATTGTAAATAAAAATACCTCTATCAGAATCAGAATCATAGAAATCTGCTGAAACCAAATGTTGATCCTGCAGATCTTTGAAAAAATTATCGTCTTCTTCATTGACATTACCATTTTCGGGATTTTCTAAAGCTATTTACTTTATAGGATTATTTAGATCACTAAAATCAACCAACGTCACGTCACAATCTGGTTGAGTGTTACAAGATTCAGACAAAATATCAGCTGAATGTTTTCCGAGTATATACCAACGTAGCCTATAGCGTAGATTTAAGGCAGATGGCTGGTCATTTGTAGCTCCCATTCCTCGAAGGAATGAAAATAAGTTTTCTAGACAATCTTGGTTTAATTTGTTTGTCAAAATAAACTTTACTTTAAAATCATTAGAATAAGTTTCTTGTAAATATGGTAACAATTGTTCAAGCGATGTGTTACTCAGTATTATTCCTTTCTGAAATGGCAGTAAAGTATTATGCCTTTGTACTTTCATTTTACGCATTAAATTCGTAACATTACGTAAAAGTTCATTTTGTTCCTCTAAATTGCATCCGTAAGGTGTTTCACTAGGTTTTCCTTTACTACAGAATTTGCTGTTAAGAAGGTCGAACCAATCGTTTATCTGTTCTACAAATTCTGCTGTTTCTTTACAATTTTCACTAGTCAAAAAACCTTCTTGGTGATACCATTTAATTGCACGCGCCGTACTTTTAGACAAAACTTTTGCAGCAGACCGAACTTTTTGACGATTAGCGCCTGAGACATCCAAAATATTTTGCGATATTTTGTGTAAAATTTTCAAGTCTTTATTTTCTTGCAGCTGTACTATTTCTTCTATACATTCTTTAGTAATACGTTTTTCGTTTATAATAAAACCATTATCAAAAAAATGATTCCTCACAAGCTTCAGTAGATGAGGGACATCGGCAAATACAAAAACGTTAAGATTTTGATCTTTTGGATGCAAAAAGAAACAGTTTTGTGAGTCATTTATGCCGATATTTAGTTGTGTCCAAACTTTGGTATTTGAAGATCCCAAATCAGTGGTAACTGCTACTACAGTGAAACCAACATCGTACAAATTCGAAATAACATCTTTTACAATGTCCAGCGTTAAAGGTTGATCTGCTTTGTAATAAATTACTTGCTTCCATTTGCCGAATAAACCTCTAGCCATCCCCACTTGGCAGGTCTTGTGTGGCCCAACGACTCGCTCGTTTTTTTTTTCAATTTCTACTTTTTGCGATGTATAAATCTCATCGAAACTAAGAACGACTATTTTTTGAGAAGCAGACATAGATTTTCCTTTCTCTTTTATAACACTTATCACATCTTTCAAAATACCTTCATCTAGATTTAAGCGAGTTGCCCATTTTCGCAAAGTAGATAGTCCAGGAAGTGGGTATTTATTTTTCCTTAAATATCTATACGCTTTTGGACTGACACTCCGTAACGATATTGCAGAGGAAATGTCTTCTATATTCCATTTAACTCGCTTTTTATTTGGGTACATAATTCTTTCAATTTGCTTTGGTGTAAAAACATTTTTAAGAACTTCGTTAACTTTCTTTTTAATAGTAATATTTGTTCGCTTTTCAAGACGCTTTAATTTTATTTTAAGTGCATTAATTTCCTTATTCTTTTTTGCCAATTCTTCATCTTTCAGTTTTTCTTGACACCTGAAATAAGATTAAAATAGCTTTAATGAAATTTATTTTATTTTATGTATTTTTTCCGAATAGTGGCACATTTAATAATCTTAAATATGTAAATGCTTATATTCATACCTGACAGTTTCATGATGATCTTGTACAATTGATTGACTTTCACTACATCCAGCCATGTTAAATGAATGTTCTACATTACTTAAAGTAATTTTATTACTATCAGAAACACTGACAAACAAGTTTTCGCAATCCTTTGTTACTTCATTTTTATCTGAAACACTATTATAACAAATAAAAAAATACTGTCACTTTAAAGTAAAAGGAAAAAATTATAAATATTCTATGTATGTAGTTATGTATGTACCTGACATTTTCATTGATTATGTTATTGACTGATGTGGAAATATTCATGCTTTTGCAATTTTGGTCATTTGAAACCTCAATGTGTGTGCATACATTTTCTGTATTTATATTTTCAGCGTTGTCTCTGCTTACATTTGAGTTAACTATTGTTTTAGCTATTATTTCTGCATTTTTTCTATACACGTTTACTTCTCTCAAGACACCTCTTGCTTCCTCAAAAATCAAATTTTCTGTCGGTACTGCATTTGGTAAAAGTGTACGTATCCCCTTTGCATAATTATCACCTAAGCATTTTAAATGTTCTGGGATTTCCTTATAACAATTTAGTGCAAAATGTATGGAACATACTCGAGCTGTAATAATTAAAATGTTTACATAGGTAATAAATTATTTTAATATTTTTCACGTCTTAGTTAAAAAGTATACTTACCACTTTTGAGGTTAACACTTTTACCACATGCTTTTATCCACTTTGCTGCAGTGTCTTCGTCTTTCGGAAAAGAAAAGAAACGTATTTTCTTTTCTTTCACATTCTCGTACCTATTTTTACATCCCTTAACACTGCACACAGGCATATTTACATCTTTTGTAATACGGTCTGTAGTTACGATTCCGTTCTGTTTATGGACTGTCAAAATCCAATATGTCGGCGACTTGTTCCACCGCCATGTCTGCGCAGAACAGATCAAATTTTGGTCTGCCGAAAGAGCATACCTCTTTTCTTTATACCATGGAATTAATGCTGTTGCTCTTTGAACAGGACGCTTTGAACATATCCACATTTGAATTTCTGGAAATTAATGAAATATATCACATTCGGTTAATTAGCATAGGATTTTAACATATATATTTTATTTTCACATGTAATACCTACCGATGACGACATATTGCTCTTTATTTGCAAAAATAAAAATGTTGCAAAGCAATCAATCCACTGCACTTATTTGCGAACTTTCGACAGAATAGGTTAGAAATTTTTCCGTTTCTTTTCCGTTCCGTAACAGCTCCGTGCCATGGGGAACCCACTCACTAAATAACGGAACGGAATTGAAACGGAACTACTCTGATTGGTTATCCCCCCACCATATCTCTTTTCCGTTACTGTTCCGTTCCGCTATTTCTTCTCCATCGGGATGCACCCTTAGGTTAAGGAGACTGAATTTAAAGTGCACACTTCAACAAAAATGTGCATTATCTGCACTTTTCGACGCCATTGTGACTCCAAAATTATACATTGAGTCGGCCTAAGCAGAATGGCTGTCTTATAATCTTAAGGCAGTGTTTTATGCCTTAAGCCTTTGTTTTATGTAACGCACAATACTGTGTTAATGTTTCCTGTCTTGTGTAGTTATACGTCGCGTATACTACACAAGACAGGAAACATTAACACAGTATTGTGCGTTACATAAGACAAAAACTTAAGGCATAAAACACTGCCTTAAGGTTATAAGACAGCCATTCTGTTTAGGCCCTTATGCGGGGAGCACACACTTCTGCACAACGCATAATGCGTAAGCATAAGAAAATTGATTGGTCCATACACATGTGCATAAGGAAATAGACTAATCAGTTTTCTTATGCTTACGCATTATGCGTTGTGCAGAAGTGTGTGCTCCCCGCTTTTTAGGGCCTAAACAGAATGGCTGTCTTATAACCTTAAGGCAGTGTTTTATGCCTTAAGTCTTTGTCTTATGTAACGCACAATACTGTGTTAATGTTTCCTGTCTTGTGTAGTATACGCGACGTATAACTACATAAGACAGGAAACATTAACACAGTATTGTGCGTTACATAAGACAAAAAGACAGCCATTCTGCTTAGGCCCTTAAGGTGCATTTTCACGTGCCGCTGAAACTGATCGTTTGAGCGACAAAAATGATCACGTGACGACTTTTGTCGCTGAATTAAACAGCGATAATTTTTGTACATGAAAAGGGTAGCAGGGCGACAGAATTGAAAGTTGAGAGACAGATTTTGCGTCGTTTGTGTAATCAGTTAAAAACAAATTTTGCACTATTTGTGTAACCAGTTATATTAACTTATATATTACGCGATGGCTTCTAGAAAACAAAAATATTACAATTGGCTACTAAATTGTAATCGTATGATTCAAGAAAGTGAAATAAAATATAACAATGATATTATTTTTGCCATTACTTTGCTGTTGACAAATCAAACTAAAAAAAGATATTATTCTAAAAAAAAGTTTTGGGTTGCACCGCTGTTTCAAAATCGTAACGAGCATGGCTTTTATAAAGCTACCTTACCATATATAAGATTAGAAAGTGTAAGATTTATTAATTACTTTCGCATGTCATCAACACAATTGGAAGATTTGTTACAAATTATTGCACTAAAACTCCAGAAGCAGACATTTATAAGAGAGCCTGTCAGTGCTGAAGAACGTTTGTGTTTAACTTTAAGGTTTGTTTTATTACATTTTTTAAATAAACAAAAAATATAAAAGCGACATATAGACAACTGATTATATGGATAATTTAAAATTTATTACTAACACACTATTGTCTTTTATTTATAGATATTTGGCTTCTGGCGACTCAATGATATCAATGTCATATCAATATTCAGTGTTGATGATTCTTCTATATGCATCATGTAATGACTTGAATTTTGCTTTTGCTTCAGTTTCTGATAATTTTCCTAGAAAATCATTTTATTAATAGATTTATATTTAAGAGTTGCATACTGTTCTTGTAATAATTTTGTTATTCATTGAATATATACTTTGCTTACCATTCAAAGCTTCGGAGACTTCTTTCCACAATTGTGCAATAGCTTTTTTACTACGAAGTGGTAGCTCAATTTGTGGATTCCACAAAGGTTCGCGTGCATGTACTTCAAAAATTAGTTGCTCTTCCAGTTCAAGCAATTTCTGTTTTTCATCGACATTCAATTTCTTTCTTATATTTTTTCTTTTATTTGTTAGTATTGATGATGGGTTTTCTTGAACTGTTAGCTCTTGATTATTAATTAAACTTCGTCGTAATATACTTCCATCTTCTACAAATTGTAACAAAATAAAATATTATTTTTAAATATTATTTTAAACAGATAATAGATATTAATTTATATTACTTTCACATACCACACACGGGATAAAAATAACAAGTATTCTCATCCATAAAATATTCAGTATACCCTTGAAGGCACTCGTGTTTTGTGACGTTATTTGCTTCGCATATAACCTCACATAGTCCACATGTCATGACTGGCACCAATGTCTATAGCATTAAAAATACATTTACACTTCATAATTATACATATATGTTTAGAAATATTGACTTTTTTTGGTTTACGTTTAAAGATGTAAATGGCTTTATTATTTTATTTTAAAACAAAATATTCACATAACATATATCTATTACAAGTTATTTCAATCAAGCACAATTGTTTCTTTTAAACACCATTATAAAAATAGCTTGTTTTATGTATATATACTTACTTCTTCATGTTCATTTTCCTCGAATGAATTCATCTTTGCATATTTGTGGTTATGTTTTCTTTAGTATACACGCTGTATACACGACACTATCGACTATCAACCATAGGTTTGTTCTTTTTAGCTGAACTGGCTGCACTAGTTCAAAAAGTGTACACTAAAGCGTTCTTTTTAGCAGAAGTGACGTCATTGTTGCTGTTCGTTTTAGCAGTGCAACGGTACTCAGTGCAACAGTTCACTGTACTGCCTGCCCTAGGTCTGGAGGTAGTACAGCGGTGCAGTTCAATATGGCAGCGTACGTGGACGAAAATCGTGGTATGCTTTAACCTCAAACCGTAACGTATTACAGTGCAAGTATACTAATACAAATATTAGTTTAATATTAGTATAAGAGAGATATATAGGTATAAATAATAAAATTATAAGTAATATAAGCAGAATAATAGTACAAATAATATAATTGGAAGTATTATAAAGTACTATAATAAATAATAGATATTGTTATATATTACAATAATTAGAATGGTATTCTGTTATATATTCTTTTTCGGTAAATATATATTATAAACATTACGTGTGGATGGAGAGAAATAAAAGAATTTATTAAAAATAAGTGTTTTATATAATACTTCTACTTATATATTATATTACATTAATATCATTGGATTAGTTATAAATAAATTTATTAACATTATATATATGAATATATAGTAAACAATCACACAATGGAAGACTTACTCGGATCTATAGTAAGAGATGAAGCAGGCAACATTATAGTAAATGAGGATGGATTTGTCACATGTATCTCTAAAGGTATTAAACTTTTAATAAGTAAATAAATATTATACTTTGTGTATGTTTTATGTGTAATAAATAATGATAAATTATTTGTAGACCTAAGCTTTCAAATAGAATACAACGAAATTGACTTTACCAAAGACACGCTTGAGTGTACTGTTGGAGATAAACGTGTTTTTATTAAATTAAATGACAATGAAGCAAATAAAGAAAATTGCTCATCTTCGGATTTGGATATAAATAGAGCATTTACTTGGACAGATGCCAGCACAAAATTATTTATTGAATTATACAAAGAAAAAAAAGAACTTTTAACCAACAGAAAAATTAAAACAAGAAAAATACTGTGGCAAAGAATTTGTGAAAGCATGAAAATGCAGGGATTTGATGTCACACCAACGCAAGTAGAAAATAAAATGAAGTCACTTGAGAGATCATATAAAAATATGATTACAAACAACAAACAGACAGGCAGAGGACGTATGACGTGTCCATATGAAAGGTAAATATTAATTTTATTTCGACTTGTGTGTAAGGTATATTATGTAATGAAATGTATTTATCTTTGTTACAGAGAATTAACAGAATTACTTGGATACAAACACAATGTAGAACCTGTGGCAGTTTCTGGTAAAGAAGGTACGGTAATAAGAAAAGACCGAGTAAGCACATTTCAGACAGAGGCAAGAGAGGAAGAGTAAGTTTGATAAAAAGAAAATAAACTTTTATTTGAAAAATAGGGAAATAATATTAATATAAAGTTAATAATAAAAAAAAATATGTATATCTTACATATATAACAGTCCTTTTGTAAATTCACACAAACATTATATATTTGTTTTAGAATATTTATAGATGCAAACCAAAAACACAGACAAAATGTAGATACAAATCATTATAACAATGAAACAACTCTGTCCTTACAAGAAGACTTAGACGAAGGAGGTGAAAGTTCTGTAAATATAATGCTCCAAAAGAATACTATAAGTCAGAATCTCAGCAAAGTAAGTATACAGGATTTCAATAATGTTTTCTACTTCCAGTTAGGATATATTGGCTTAGATACATTGTATCAACATATTCTTGTATCATGATTTTTGATTTTGAGAAGAATCAGTAACTGAGCTACATTAAATGCAACAGTAATATTCATGTGGAATATATGCATTATTATTGTTGCATTTTATGTGACTGAGTTATTAATTCTTTCCAAAACCAAAGTCATGATACAAAAATAAACTTCACAAAAATTAGAGAAATACTTAATTTAGAAAAAAAGGCAAAATTCAGGCAGCTGTAACTTCTTAAAAATAAACAAAACTTAAGTCCAAAAAACGGTTTATAGCTTAAAATCTCTACTTTTGGAAGGTCACTATTTTTTTTAGATGAAATATCCTTAACTTAAAGTGAAAGGCTTTATTGGAATCTTGCGTATAATGACACATGTATTAATATGTATTAATACAATTTTATATCGATTGTATGTGATTGAAAACATGCATGTTTTATAGGTGCCACAGAAAAGCGCAAGAACACAAGTAGGTACTACAGGACGAGTGCTAGAAAAGTGTCACAAAACTTTAGACACGCTTACAGAGAATATCCTAATTGAAAGAAATGCGAAATTAGATGTGCAGAAGCAAATTTTGGCTGAGTATAAACGAATATCAACTATTTATGAAGACATGGCAAAAACCATAAAGGAACAGTTGACGACTGCTAATAATTTAAGGCAGGAAAGAAATAAACTGCTACGAGATCTTGTTTCTCTGGATTGAGAAATTAAAAAAAATACATTTAAACAAATACTGACAAGTACAAAGTAACACAGTACAAATGAGTTATAAATTTATAATATATAAGTAACGTATAAGTTAACATGTTGCACAATGTCATAGTTTATTTTTTTTTTATTAAATGCATTATAATGCATATTTTTTAATGTGATGTATATTTTATTTCGTTTTTGGTATGTGCAATATATACGTACATAAGAATTGAACTTCTCATTATCCGTATATATATTTCTAAATTTTTTGTTTGTAATATTAATTAGACAGTGCCAGAGAAATTTGAAGATGGACTATTCTATTTTAAAACAAGTTGTTTTATTAACAAAAACTAATTTTATTTGTTCAAAGGGAGTTTATAAAAAAGGTTAAATTTATGATAAAAACATCGCTCACATGTAACAAAATATTTATTTTGTAATAAATAATTGTATACTCCTTACAAGTCTTTTCATTCTTATTTCTATATATTTTTTATAAAAAATATACAATACAATGAACAGTCTTATTATACTTTGTTAAGGAGACAACAAACGACATAATTCATCTCGAATGTGTACGCCAGTTTCATTTTCTCGTGCTGCGGGTGCTGCTTCATCAATATTAATATTTAAGTTTTGTGCTTCTCTGTCGGGATATTCATCATCTATAGCTGGTTCAAGATATTGCAAATCTTGCTCATTTGCTATATTATGAAGTATGCAACACGCATGTATTACGCGTACCATACGTATTATATCGCGTAATTTAAAATGATAGAGCTGACGAAACCGTTGCTTGAGGCACCCAAATGCATTTTCAATAATTACGCGACAGGAACTCAGTTTTCGATTAAAATGCCTCTGCGCACGTGTCAGATGCCCATTATCTCGATATGGGACAATCAATTCCTTTAAACATGGATATGCGCTATCTCCCAGCAAAAAGTAATTATCTAAAGAAAGATTAATGATATTAAAACATTAATTATTTTTTATTAGTCTTTGACTATTATTATTTGTACTGTTCAACTAACCTGCACACAACTCACGTAGATCATTACGCAAATAGGAATTTCTAAACACTCTTGCATCGTGAACAGAACCAGGATATCCTATAAAAACATCCATAAATTTCATTTTATGATCCACTGTACCTTGAACATGTAGAGAGAAATATTGCTTTCGGTTAACATATGAATCAGGATCTTCGAGTGGCTTATCTATCCTTATGTGTGAACCATCAATAGCACCTGAAAAAAAAGAATTAGTGTGTGACTGAAACATATCACATGCATGAATATAAACATGATTACATTACCAATTATACCAGGAAATCCCTTTCTTTCTCTATAAAATGTTTCAGTTTCTTCTTTTTCAACTAACGTTGGATATTTAATAATATTAGGTGCTAGTAACATTATATAATCAGTTACTCGAGTTATGATATTGTACAAAGCGCTTATTGTCACTCCAAAACGATCAGCTACATCACGATAAGATGCACTTTGATGCCCTACAAACCATAGGTAACATAATATATGTTTTTCTGCTGTTATTTTAACACGTCCTGCATCTGAAAAAATTTAATGTTAATTTTTTACTGTTAAAAATAACATGTTTTTGTCATTATATATACACATACATATATTATACAGAAGAAGTGTGATATACATGTAGACTAGATCATTCTGAACCAAATAGTTCTTTACCATTTTGCAAATAATAACATATAAATAATAAAAATTATAAATAATATAAATAAATATAAATAATAAAAATATTAGAATTACTAAAAGAAACCACTAACATAAATTTTCAATTGATAACTCGAAATTTTACGTTATTATTTAGTAAAGGACTTCTGTTAAGAATGACCTAATCTAAATGTATATTGTTGTTACGTCTTGTGGACTCCACGATTTCTTTCTTTCGTAAAAATCTTTTGTAAGAACTTTTCATAAGAACTTTTTCTAATAAAATTATCTTGGGGATAAGAAGGGATCAAATCGTGAGACATACCCTCTCAGACATAAAAAATTAAATAGAATAAAGTCCACAAGTTTGGCACTGCCGTATGTCAAAGGGTTCCTAAGGAAAATTCTTGAAAAATATTTCAATCCAGATAACAGTACAGATACTGTTCAAATTAACGCGAGACAATAGAGACTTTTATTTGTTGATTGTTGACATTATCACCTTTGCGTCCTCTCGTACCCCCATCCCTAGCTAGCTTTCCCTTCGTTCTCCAGTAATTCCCGTGAATCTCGGAATTTGAACATAATATTGCATATATTACACTTCTTGTCATACACCCTGTATATACAAATACATACAATGATACATACCTTGTAAAGACATAAATATTTCAGATACTCTGAATTGATTAATGAGTTGAAATGTTTTTTCTCTCGATAGTCGAAAGTGCATGATAAAATCGATATTATCATAATTTCGGACTATGTTTTCTACATAATTATTTATCCTCACATGCTCTATTCTTTGGATTGCTCCAAAAATTGCATAAAATATTTGCAGTTCGTTATAATCTAAAATGACATTAGAATAGGTTAGATTTTTCTGGCACTCTTTTATATGATTAGTTACAAGTTTTGTAACAATTGATTTTAAATTACCATCATCATCTTCATCTAACATCGGTTCTACTGGTGGTTGTATCACCATTAAATTCTCTTCATCAGAATCAGATGAATCTAATAATTCTATGTTTCTAATATTTTGAGCTGCCATTTTGGTCACTGCACTGTGGTTATTGTAGCGTTCTTTTTATTCCTCTCTGTACGCTTGCACCAGTACAATTCTGCGCTGTCCTCACCAGTTCAGTGCAGTTCTAGTGCAGAACTAGTTCAGCTAAAAAGAACAAACCTCATGATGTAAAAAGAAAGGTGTTTCATTGCGCATAATGGCGGCCAAATACGGAGCAGCCAATCAAATTCACTCCCCAAATGTAGCGCGAAATTCTAATGCAGTATTGGTAAAAATGTAAAGAAAAGTTGTAAATGTAAAAAAAATACAAACAAAATTAAAAATTTTTAAAGTAATAAAAGACTACATAAATAAAAATACGTAATATAATTTGAAATGATAAAATCATTAACCACGATTGATTAGGCCGGTTCTACAATCAGTTGTATGAATGCCAAAACGCAGCCGACGAAATAAGAAAAAATTTCTTTGATAATATTAAATATAATAAGATCGGACTATGTAGACCGCTTTAAGTTTTAGAAGCCGTGCTATTCATAAAAAATAAGTGTATAAAAGTTAGAGTATAATATAATAATAACAAATAAATAAATGCATTTATATTTTAAGCGAGAATCCGCTCATGCGGCGGCTAACAATCTAACCTCTTACATATCATGGAAGTAGCCATGTTGCTTTTTACATTTGGGGAGGCTTTTTGATTGGTCAGAAGGCAGTCATTATTTTAGACCACTGCGCATCTCGGGAATGAAACACCTTTCTTTTTACATCATGCTATCAACTGCTCAACTGCGTTTGAGCAGTAAATGCTTTGTAGTTGAACTGATTCAAACTACAAAATTGTTGGCGCTGGAATACGAGCGACAAATTTGTCGCTTCAATCGCTTGTTTTAGCGGCACGTGAAATTGCGCCTTTATGGATTGCGGTACTTTGTATATCTAGTGACTTTACTAGTAACTTTACTCTGTTTGGGTCCAAGGCGCCCTCTTAGAAATTCAATAATTACTTTCCGCGATTTTTTAGCGGACAGTTTTATGCCCGTATCAGACTACGGATCGGGATTGAGATTGGATTTAAATTTGACCAATCAGAGCAAAGTTTACTAAACTTGAGGTCAGTTTTCTCTGTTCTGATTGATTAAATTTCAATCCAATCTCAATCCCAATCCGTAGTCTGATACGGGCTTTAACCTCTTCTTCGCGAAACTGCGCAATGCCATATGTGTATACAGTTATACACACACATCATAAAAATGATAAAATAAAAGTGATCAAATCAGATCAAACTGATCAAGAAATTGATAGGTGAGTATCTTCGTGTCACAACTTCACCATACAGTAATCTATTAACAATATCGGTTAGGTTAGCGGTGCCACACGGATATCCGTGCAATATCCGTTAAGGCTATTCTACAATTGCGTAAGAGTAAAGAGTAAGAGTAAGAGTAAGAAATTGATCAATCACAGTCGATTATTTTCCTCAAATACTCACTGTGATTGGTCAATTTCTTACTCTTACTCTTACTCCTTACTCTTACGCAATTGTAGAATAGCCTTTACGCGAAATCATCGCCCGAGGTACCCATGGAGTGAAATAAGCAAAGCGTGTAACGACTAGTATGTCCCAATAATTACTTTTTAACCATTCTATTTACAAATAATAATTATTATTATGTTCATAAATGTTACATTTAATGTGTTTCCTGTTAGAAATATTTAACTTAATGCTTAAAATATTAAAATAAAGTTTGAACAAATTTCAAATAGAGACTCATGATTATAGTCGCATGCAATCAAATTCCGAATTTGATGCCATCATGGCGACAATTTGCTATCAAAGGTGTATGTGTTTGCTGGGTAGATTCCGCGTTTCCGCGAGTTGAGCCCCGCACGTTTGAACAGAAAAGCGGAATCCGCTATTATCGTGTATGTATGATGTACCCTGGCTTGCATAAAGATACTTCATAATAACCATCAACATGATGTTTGGATATATAATATTATACTGCCACTTTTATAAAATAATAAAGTAATCGAAGTATGTGTAAAAGCTTTCTTTTTCAATGTAATTATTAGGCTGAGTTTTCACTGAGCGCGTCACGCGTCGCGTCGTCACAAGTTAACCAATCAAAACATCCCATTTCATTACATTCTTGTGACGGGATCGAAATGGGATGTTTTTATTGGTTCAACTCGGACGATGACGGTTCAACGCGACGTGTGACGCGCTCAGTGGAAACTCAGTCTAAGACAGCTCCGAAATTTAATGGAGTATACTGTATTCGCGTTGACAACGGATTTTGACGCGTTTGTTCCGCGAGCTTATTTCTTTTTATAGAGGATTCACACTGCGTCCGATGTTCGACGTACGACGATCCGACATCCAATAGGAAATTTTTGTCTCTAATGGAAGATTCACATTGCGTCCGATCACGTCCGATGTTCGACGTACGACGATCCGACATCCAATAACAGAATTTATTATTAGAGACAAAAATTTCCTATTGGATGTCGGATCGTCGTACGTCGAACATCGGACGCAGTGTGAATCCTCCATAATAATAAATTCTGTTATTGGATGTCGGATCGTCGTACGTCGAACATCGGACGCAGTGTGATGGAGGATTCACATTGCGTCCGATCACGTCCGATGTTCAACGTACGACGATCCGACATCCAATAACAGAATTTATTATTAGAGACAAAAATTTCCTATTGGATGTCGGATCGTCGTACGTCGAACATCGGACGCAGTGTGAATCCTCCATGAATCCTCTATTATTTACGGACGTCGAGGAAGTTCGGCCTTAAGGCTGAAATCCCATGGTGCGGAATGCAAGTGCGGAATAGAGAATGCGTCATAGACACAGCCAATCAGAGCTATGCCGCAGTGATATGATTTTTCCTGCATGCGTTCGTGGCGCAGTTGCGTTAAAGATTTGCGTCATAGAGCCATAACCTTAGTATTTAATCGGAGCATTAGAGTTCTCATTCATTAAAACTTTAATAGACTCTTCAACCATCATTATTTTGGTTTCCGTATTCACACACAACAGTTTTAGCAAAAAACGTCAACAATACTGTATAGCGTGTATGATCGAGACCAACAATACTGTGCCGAGGTTGCATCACGCATTCCGCATTCCGCAAGTCTTTGACCGTACTGTTCACATGGTGCAGAAAAATGATCAAAAATGCGTCAATGCAGTTCAAAAATTTAAAAATATTGTTTTCAACTTTTTTATATTCAATATAAAATTTTATTTAATGTTATATTAATAATTATTATTGCTATTACAAAGATTATTTTTTTATAAAAACGTTTGAATTATTTTAATAAAATGTTTATTATATCAATTATTTTCATTCCGGATGCGTCATTGCTCGTCTATGACGCACTATGTGCACAGGGCGGGAGACATTTGCAGAATGCGTTGACGCGGCATAGCTCTGATTGGCTGTGTCTATGACGCATTCTCTATTCCGCACTTCCATTCCGCACCATGGGATTTCAGCCTTAAGGTGCCTTTTCATGCTGACGCTCGACGCTCATTTTCAGCGGCAAGAAGGTCGCATGACCACACGTGACGTCGGCGTCAATTGAAATTCATGAAAAGGAAAACAGCGTCAAAATTTTGGCGTCTTCGCGCTGCTTTGGCTTTGACGCTAAAGCTAAGAAAATCCAGCTTTCTTTGCTTGACGCTAGCGTCAGCGCAAAATCACGTGATTTTGCGATACGCTGAAACGAGCGTCCCATGAATTCGCACCTTTAAGGTGCGATTTCATGGGCGTCAGTTGACGCGCGTCAAGACGATTTTGTGACGTCATGTTGTTTCTGCGTCGACGCCGCAACGTTGAGAAGTTCAAATCATTCAGATTTCCCAACTTCGTCAACTGGCATTTCTACGCGAGTTCCAAAAATTGACGCATGAAAACCTTTTTCATTGCGCGTCAGAATATCGGCGTCATTATACTAATCTATAGGTGCGAATTCATGGGACGCTCGTTTCAGCGTATCGCAAAATCACGTGATTTCGCGCTGACGCTAGCGTCAAGCAAAGAAAGCTGGATTTTCTCAGCTTTAGCGTCAAAGCCAAAGAAGCGCGAAGACGCCGAAATTTTGACGCTGTTTTCCTTTTCATGAATTTCAATTGACGCCGACGTCACGTGTGGTCATGCGACCTTCTTGCCGCTGAAAATGAGCGTCGAGCGTCAGCATGAAAAGGCACCTTAAAGTTGCAATTTCATGGACGCTAGAAACCAGCGGCAAATATAGTCACGTGACAAATTGCCGCTCGTCTAATGGAGGAAGAAGTAAGCGGCAAAACGTGCGCGTCGTGAAATCGTCGCTTGCGATTGGCATTCATCGTTGATTATTGAATTTCGCGGCACGCTGAAAAAGCTGAGACGGTCTGAACTTTTCCCCCCACTACATTTTCTTGACGTCGCCGCTGGTTTCTAGCGTCTTTGAAATTGCACCTTAACTACCCGAACTTGATTTCGAGCGTCAACTGACGCCCATGAAAAAGCACCTTTAGCTTTAGCATCCCCAAAATGTCGAAGAAGCGCCATCATCAAATTCGACTTCCGTTTGTCTATTGACCAATTGAACATAAAATATTCATGTTTTATTTTGTCATCCGCGATATCTTTTGTCACAGTATATACTGTGCTTTTGTTGACTTCGATTTGAATGGCGCGTCTAATTTCGCGCATAAGGACAACGCGAATGCGATGACCAATGTTACTGGGTGTGTTGAAGGTGTACATATATACAAGCAGGATTGTCAGATTCCTAACCTTTCTTCCCTTCCTTCACATTCCTTCACGTTACAAAGCAACTGTATGAGAAGCTATTCTCTTTCACTTAATAGACACGAATAGGATTAATCATCAATCAATTATTAGATTAATTATTGCATTTTGTTGTAATAAAAATGGCAAGCGATGTGGAGCATTTCCTTCGCGTATAAATCTGCAAAGTACTCTAATAACAATGAATAATTAACCTTAAAATGCTAATTCAACTAAAGGCAATTTTTGGTGTGACTCTGGTATAAGCAACCAAAAGGTACCAAATTATACCAGAACCAATAGCAACCACCGATAGCAACTTTGGTATATGTACCAAACCATACCAAACGATCGCCAGAAATCGCCTTAAGTTAAATGCCAGTTTAAAATATTGTCCATTGTATCGGTTATTTGTAAATAAATTCATGCAAGAACAATAATTAAATCACTTTTTTAAATTTATGCGCATGTGTCATATATACATCATCGTATTTTTTAAATTGAATCCTACATTGTAGCATTATATTTCTTTGTTTTCTAGGTGTTAACTGTGAAAACAGTAATAATGGATACTCTGTTTACTCCAAATGTTTCCGATGAAGCGGAAGATATACCGCAAACGGACGAGCCAATCTGGATTCTTGGCAGGAAATACAATGCTATAAAAGGTCTAATAAATGGTCCAAGTGCGGATATTTTTGACGAAGTAGATTGTAAGGTGTTAAATTTTAGAGCTCGATGCAATACGCAGGGATATTCGATCCAAACTATGGTTCACCTATCGTAAGGGCTTTATTCCCATTGGTGGCTGTAATTCAACATTCACGTCTGACAAGGGTTGGGGTTGTATGTTGAGATGTGGGCAAATGGTTCTGGCCCAAGCCTTAATTACATTACACTTAGGTAATCTCATGCATACTTTAATTATATAGATAATAATTTAATTTATTACAATCAAAATTTCCTTTCTTCCTTTATCACTATCGAAACAAGTTCAACAATATATGTTGTGAGACCATTATTGATCATTCAAACATTCAAGAAGAAATAAACATTAATCTTATTATTTTTTAAGTTTTTTCTCTCAAGAAGATCTTGGCAAGAAAATCTTATTCTTTATTTTTATGATTTATTTTTGCACATAAAAAACTTCTCAGTTCTGGTAGTTATAAGAAGCATATAATTACGGAAATAAAATCACTTCTAGATCATTATGTAACCTTTTACTTATGATGTAGGTAAAGATTGGCAGTGGATGCCGGAAACAAAAAATAAGACATACCTGAAAATTTTAAGGCGCTTTGAGGACAAGAGGGCAGCTGCTTTCTCCATTCATCAAATTGCATTGATGGGTGCATCCGAAGGAAAGGAAGTTGGACAATGGTTTGGTCCTAATACTATTGCACAAGTATTAAAGTATGTATATTATTGAAGAAATTTCAATAAAATTTTAATTTAAAACAAGTCTATTATTCTGTACACTATGTACGATTTGAGAAATCATCTCAATAACATATTCAATAAAAATTGTTGAAATACATTTTGAGAGAACATTTTATGCAGTTTAATGAACTATTTTAATAAATCTACTTTTTAGTAAAGCTAATTTTTCTTCTTTTAGAAAATTGGTTGTGTATGATGAATGGAGCTCTCTTACTATACATGTTGCACTAGACAATACATTAATAGTTAATGATATTTGTAAGTATATAGTTAGTATATTGTTAATTAAAAATAATAAGTAATAATTACAATTGTTTATAATTAAAAAAAAATGTTAAAAATTGAAATTAAAAATAAAAACCTTTAATATCAACTAATTATAAGACGATTTATAAATAAGAATTAAACACATATCAATGCATCACATATTGATTACAATGTAAAACATTGATTCTATTACACATATACAGGATGCGGAAAAACTAAAGATATAAACTTCTAGAGACGGTAGAAGAGACTGGAATAAACGTTTTTTGCTCATAAAGTGGTAGTCGGAAATGCTTCCTTTTTGCTTAGGCACTAGGTAGGGATCCTTACCATCCAGTGCTCTTTACTATCTCTAGAAGTTTGTACTTTTAGTTTTTCCGCACCCTGCATATTCTTAATTGTTTTCACAATTACAAATAGAAAAAAGCTAAATACAAAAGTTTGTTGACTATTATTATATGTAGAGGAAAACTGATAATTAAATATGTTATAATTAACCAATCATGATAATGAAATGTTACATATTATTTGAATCAATTTAATTTTATACAGTAAGGCAATGTAGAGTAGAAGGTGGTGTGACAGCAGAGGCAGATGGAGAAATTCCTCTAAGAGCACTTAGCCAATGGAAGCCTTTGTTATTATTAATCCCGCTACGCCTTGGACTTAGCGAAATTAATCCTGTATACATTAATGGACTCAAGGTAACAATTTTTACATACACGAAATATATATACATATAATATGTATGTATTATTTCCGTGTATGTATAAATATTAAACATTTATAAAATTTAAAAACACCTCAATAATTCAGGTAGTTGTATGATAATATGCCCCTAATACAGGATGTTTCTTAAAGACCATCCACTAACTACATAATGTTATTTCTTATTAAAATTGAGTTGAAAAGTCCGGACTCATTTTTCTCTATAATGCTTAATAAAGCTCTAATTATTGAGTAAAGTCAGTCCACTCAGTGTTGCCCTTTAGCTGGCCGTACGTCAGTGAGTCACGTGCTTGGCAATATACGTGAACGCATACTACGTCCAGCTAAAGAACGACACTGAATAGACTGACTTTACTCAATAGTTACAGCTTTATTAAGTATTATAGAGGAAAATGGCTCAGGACTTTTCGACTTAATTTTTTATAAGGAATAACGCTATGTAGTGGAGTGGTCTTTAAGAAACACCATGTACATCAAAATATTGATGATATATTGACATATATACTAAAATATATACATATTTAAAATAGTTTAAAATACAGATTGTGGATTTGTATACAAATTTTTTTCAGACATCATTTAAGATCTCACAATCTCTCGGAGTGATTGGAGGAAAACCAAATCTTGCTTTATATTTTATAGGCTGTGTAGGTTTGTAATTTTTATTGCCACATTTTACAAAGAAAGGAAGATGTAAAGTTTATGAAAGTTGCTCCAAAGAAATGCATAAAATGAATATTTTTTAGGAGATGAGGTGATCTATTTAGATCCTCATACCACCCAGAGGTCAGGTAGCATTGAAGATAAGATGAACGAAGAAGAAATTGAAATGGATAGTACATATCACTGCAAATCAGCTAGTCGTATTCCTGTTACGGACATGGATCCTTCTGTGGCGCTTGTTAGTATATGATTTGGCTTTTATTATAAAAGTCAGCAAGAGATAAAAAATTTTAGAGTTGCTCTATGAGAGAGAGAGGGAGAGGGAGAGGGAGAGGGAGAGGGAGAGGGAGAGGGAGAGAATATTGGTACAATATATAATGTCTTTAACATTTAATATATAAAATAGAATTAGAACTTAAAAATAATAGTTATTGAATATTTGAAATATAATTGATTATATATATTTCAGTGCTTCTTTTGTGCCACAGAAAAGGAATTTAAGTCTCTATGTAAATCAATGCAAGAAGAATTAATTTTGCCAGAAAAGCAGCCATTATTTGAGCTATGCACAGAGCGTTTGGCACACTGGTCACCAGCAGAAGATGCTGTTTCAGAAGCGATAGCAGCTTCAAGTTGTAAGTATCTAAGTTATCACAAATAGCAACTTATAAACGTAAAAAAACGTTTAAAAAAGTAAAAATATATAAATAAGAAAATGTTTTATTACAAAATGTATATTAGAATAGAGAGGATTTTAATATATTATTCAATAAATAATATATTTCAGTTGTTTCTTATTTTAAAATAAAACTGATTTCTTTTTACATAATACAATTTACTTCTGCATATAAAAGTATTAAGATAAAGTAAAAAATCATTAATTTGAGATATTTTATATTTTATTCTCGCATATTTTGGTATAAAATGGATCGAATAGAAAAGGACAGAACAGATGAATTCTGTTATGATAGAGAAATGGATGATATATATATATATATATATATGTAGGTCCAGAGGTATGTTCCGGGACTGTTTACGTTTTTTGAAATGTACAGTCCTGGAATATAACGCATATATATGTAATCAGATTCAAAAAACTGTCCCAAAAAATGCCGTAGGACATCAATTTTTTCCAGGACAGTCCTGGAAACTGCCAAATGTCCCGGAATATACCGATATCAAAAATAAAAGTCCCGGAACATACTTCCAGACCTACATATATATATATATATATATATATATACCGGGTGTCTGAGACCACCTGCCCACCCCTTTTCTTTCAAAAACTAAGCATTTTAGAGAAAAACGTTCCAGACAAAAATTGTATGGTTTTGAGGGGTACATAAGATGGTGTCATTGATTTGACCTTGGAAGACATCGTTAAGGACAGGTTAAGGACACCTTCAGTTTCTTAAATGAAACCTCCTATTTTTTATTGCATATTCTTATAGCTTATGTCGAGAGCTTTCCAAAACACTATAATTAAGTTTTCATTAAGTACTTCTCGAGTTATAAGGCTTGAATATTACAGTATTGTGACATAATATTTTGTTAAGTATTTATAATTCAAATTCCTTACTTTTTTTTTGCAAACAATACGAATCAATTAATGTAAAGAAAATACAATTTTCTTAAAGAAAAACTTGTTGTGTAACTGTTTATTGCATATTCATTATTTTCTTAGCTTCTCAGATTTGGGGTGCTTGATTTGCGTGAGTCCCCTTGCCTCTCCCGATTCGGGGTGCTTTCTGTACGTGAGTTCCCTTGCCTCTTTTACGATTCGGGGTGCTTGATTTGCGTAGGCAAATGCCTACAAAGATTACATAGCGCGCAATAGTTTATTCCAGGTATTTTAGACATTGTTCTTAACAACGTTACAAGAATTAGACTCATTGTAAATGGCATTAAAATTGTTCTTTAGCTTTGTAGAATAGTGCGCTATCTACTGTGCCATGTTACGCTCTTACACAACAAGTTTTTCTTTAAGAAAATTGTGTTTTCTGTACATTAATTGATTCGTATTGTTTGCAAAAATAAAAAGTAAGGAATTTGAATTATAAATACTTAACAAAATATTATGTCACAATACTGTAACTTTCAAGCCTTATAACTCGAAAAGTACTTAATGAAAAACTACTTAATTATAGTGTTTTGGAAAACTCTCGACATAAGCTATAAGAATATGCAATAAAAAATAGGGGGTTCTATTTAAGAAACTAAAGGTGTTCTTGACCTGTCCTTAACGATGCCACCCAAGGTCAAATCAATGACACCATCTTATGTTTCCCTCAAAACCATACAATTCTTGTCTGGAACGTTTTTCTCTAAAATGCTTAGTTTTTGAAAGAAAAAGAGGGTGGGCGGGTGGTCTCAGACACCCGGTATATATATATATATATATATATGTATTTTTATATCTATTATTACATGCTTTGTTTATGAATTAGCATAATTAGTAATGATAAGTAATTATTTGGTTTTGTATCAAAATAGAAACCTTTACAAGCACAAATCTTTATATCTGTCGGTTTAAAATAGATTCGATTATGGATAACTGATTTGTAAATAGAAAATAAAATTTATTTACAAGCAATTATTATACAAGAATAATTCTTTGTGCAGTTGTGGACTTTGAGCACATTGAACGTCAATACGACACATCTGATGAAGACTTTGAACTGCTTGGTTGACGTCCATCTAATTCATCTAGTATTGCGACAAGATGCGACATAACAATTGAATGTTACACAATGGTGTTCTCAGAGATGATTTGTATTTTCGACTAGTGCAATGCGAAGTTAAAATACTCACACAATATAAAAACTATACATGTGTGTGTATATTATATATGTATGATATAATATAAAAAAATTATATATATATATGTATGTATATATATATATATATATATATATATATATATATATATATATATTATATAATATTATATATTATATATAATCATTAAATTATATATATATATATACATATAATATATATATTTAAATACTTTGTACATACAAAACTATATATACATATATATATAATGTTCAGGTATACATTTGCGCGATATTATAGACATCAACAAGCGCATACGTTTGTGCTTACAGAGATCTTTGTGTCTCTGTGGTATTGCATTGATAATTTATTATTTTTATTTGATTATACATGTGTAATATTTCTAAAATAAAAGTGTGAATAAAATAATTTTCTAAGATTTTTAAATGTAGACAGTTAAGAACTTAAAAAATGCAGCGATTTTAAAAGTTTAGATATAAGAATATAAAGGAAATTAATGGAAATTAAAACTAACTTATATACGTACGGGCGACATCCGGTTCAATTGTTTTTTAAATATTTATCACGAGATAGTGAATATGGAATTGAATATGAAATTGAAACATAGAATTTGTAAAATTTTCAAAAAATTTGAATCTTATAATTGAATAATGTAACACAGAATCTATTATAAACTATCTTAAAATTAACTTACTTTTAAATTTTATATTTTTTTGGATGCTCACGCATATATCATTTCATACATACCGGTCGGTTCATTTTGTATACATAGTTTATCATAACAAAATAATCAATCAGTCTCAGTCAGACAATGATGAGTTCAAATTCTATTATTGTTATGGTTACTTGCGTCGCTATTATTATTCTAAATGTTGATTATTAATGGAAGTGTTATTCTCTTTTAGAGAATAAAAGTCAATGATTATCAGACTATAGAATACAAACAACCTTGACAACCAAGGTCATTATATGATTTCGTAATTGTTAGTTAATACAGTAACGGAGCTAGAAATTACAGTACTTAATATTCAAAGAATAAATTTGTGAGCAGAACAAGAAATTTGTATACAAATTTTTAATAAAAAAAAACTAATTTTGCAACACGTAATATTTTTTACTATTGTTTTTATTATTCCATTAAAAAGTTTCGGCAACCTTAAAAGTTTGTTCAACTTTATTAAGAAAATAGGGAGTAAAGAAAAAGGTCTGTTAAAAAGTTTTTCAAAATTTACATGAATATATGTATTATTTTGTGCTATTTGAAATAGTGGAAAGACTAAAAGAAACTAAAAGAAACTATGGAAGGGCGAAAATCTCAAGTTTCGTCACTGCACACGTACTGAGTATATATATTTTAAAGAACGCAACTGGTGATGCTTTGTAGTTTTATATTATCTCGTATACTAGGCGCATACTGTGTCTTCGTGGAATACGTGGGCTGCGATAAGCATTCAAATCGCTGTCGTAATACTTAAGGATTCTTTGTCATACACGACACACACACAAAAGACGTTTCCTTTTATAATCTTCTTCAATTTTCTTAACAAGTATGTAATGTATATTTCGATGTATCATACATAGAAAGAATATTTTGATATTAACATGTTTGTAAATAGCGAACAGAAACATTATTACAAAAATATAGAATTTGTACCAACTTTTTATTAAAGAATTTTATATTAAGCAAGAGAATGGTAGAATTAACTTTTCTTTTCAAAGGATTTACTTAACATATAAATTTTAGAAGTCCGAAATATTTATGAAGATTATTTATGAATCTGTTATTATTCTTATAAAACGTGTCTAGATTTGTAAAAATCAAGGATGGTTTTATGGAAGTTTATCCATCTCATCTATTCTTCTCTTTATTCTAGTTTCCATTTTCGTTAAGTGTACTTTGTATATATTATATATTACATTATACATTAAATTTTCCATATTTTATTTATTTCATACCTGACTCCACTTTTTTTGAATTATATTTATATAAAATTTGACATTAATAATTTCTATTGGAAAATTTATAAAAATTTAAATGTGCTTGTGCATATGCATTTCAATTATTTTCTTCACAAATCCATGTTTGTAGAAATTTTTAATATAATTAACTAAGTACTTTTATCATTTCTACAAAAGAAAATTAAAACTGTTAAAATAACGTCTTTAAATTATTGTCGACTCAGTACTTATCGCGGCGTGTTTGTTTCTCATTGCAGTTTCTCATTGCCTCACGAAAAGTATTCCAAGTAACATTGCCGACAGTTAAGAATTTTATTATAATCTACCTTGCAGTTGATATGATGACATCAGGTATGAAATCCATGTTGCTTGCATTTTTAATTATTACGACGTTTTCAGAAGAAAGATCGCAGGGCATATCATTGTATCTTCAAAACGAATTTCTAAATTTTCTCTTCCCTAAGGACCCTGGTTTAGTGAGAGTAAGAAAAATAGATCAAGCCGAAAGAATGGACAGTGGAAAAGTATTGGATTTTGTGAGTGAAAATTAATTATTTTCACAATTTAATATAGATTATATATATATATATATATTCAAAAAATTTAATATAGAATATATATAGATTAAACTATACAATTTTACCGCGTCTTAAATTGTTAAGCCAAAAGTCTCTAAATGTTGTATAAATATTTTTTTACATAATTTAAAATAAATCGAAATCGAAATAGAGATGAAACGATGATATTTCGTGGATGTTATATATTATGCTATTCTTTTACATAGATTGGCCTGGTAGAACAATATGATTATCCCGCTGAGGAGCATAACGTGACAACGGAGGATGGTTACAATTTGAAAATACACAGGATACCTGGTAGTCCATTGTTGGATAGCAAGAAAAGGAAGGAAATTGTATTCATACAACATGGCATTTTGGCTTCATCTGATAGTTGGGTACTGTATGGTCCTGGTAAAGACCTTGGTACGTATTTACTGATAACATGTAGTTGTTAATAGGTGCTTTCCATTTACATCAAAACTCAGATAATTCTCACTTGTGACGTCGTTCTATCTTTTTTGGCAATTAATGAATAATAAAGACAGAATGAGACATCACAAGTGAGAATTATCTGAGTTGATGTAAATGGAAAGCAACTAATGTAACGTGCGAATCAATTCAAAACATTGTGTAAAATTTCACCATATAGAATTTTTGTGAAGAACCGAAGATTCCACCTTCAAATCTTATAACTTGAAAATTATTAATGCATTGATGTTTTTGTAAATATGTCCTTTTATAAATTTTAGTCAAATCTTTCTTTTTATATTATACACAAATGTCCAGGTATATTTATAAATATTATTTTAATATAAATTTTATTTCAAGCTACTGAAAATAAAGAGGATATTTTTTATGAGTTAGATTTCAAAGAGGATTACAAAGAAATAATGGGACGTTAGTTATTTTTTAATTTAAAGTGGAATTAAATAGAATCTGAACCTCAATCAAATATTAAAGTTTTAAAAGTTGTGAAATATAAAGATATTTTTGAAAAATTAATTTAAAATTTTAGAAAGAAATAACGATATACATTTCCTGGAATTTAGTACATGCAGTCTCTATATAGCGCACTAATATAACTTATTATTATTTTTTGTGTTATAGCATTTTTACTGGCAGATCGAGGATATGATGTATGGATTGGAAATGTGAGAGGAAATAGTTATTGCAGATCACACGTAAATATGACGACATACGATCCCAAATTCTGGCAGTATAGGTAAAACGTTAATATTAAAATTTAAAAATTATTTTGGGGGAACATCAGATCTCAAGTTTAAAAATCCATTTTAAACCGAAAGTGTAGAGATATTTATGAAGCAAAATGATGAAGTAATCGTTACTTGTACTGAATAGAGTGTAGCTATACTTACCAAGTGATATGAATATAATAAGTTAAGAATTTCTAAAAGAATATGCAATGAAGACGTAAAGCATATATGAAAATGGAAGAAGGAATTTTATAACACGTTTTGTAAACGTTAAAGTTTGCACAGTAGTCTCTTTATTAGCCCGATTGTAATTTTTTTTATTTTTTAATCTTTTTTTCACTGTAAGTTAATTGCGTGCATTTGTCAAACAAGGGGGGGGGGAAGGAGGGGAGGGGAGCGAGAAAATATGTTTTGTTAAATATATCGTCATAATTCTTATTTTTCAGCTTTCACGAGATTGGAACAAAAGATCTGCCGGCCATGTTCGATTACATTTTCAATTATACAAAGCAAAAAGATTTATACTATATCAGTCATTCAATGGGGGGTACTGCGCTATTCACTTTTCTGTCATCAAGACCGGAATACAACATGAAAATAAAAATGGCTATTTGTCTAGCTCCAGCTTTTTTTTGGATGAAAGTATCACCTACACTTAATGAATTAATTACCATACTTCCAACAATAAAGGTAACTGCCAAAATCTGTGACTTTTTATTGCAAGCAATAGCGTTTAAAATACAAGATTAAATAATTTCATAATTTTTATTATTTAATGCGCTAAAAATATTCTTAGCTATTACGAGCTAATACTTGTATTGCTTGTTTTATACGTTCCAGAAAATTCTACGAGAGCGTGAAACGTATGATGTTTTTCCACAATCTTTAGCGACTGTTACGGTAGCAAGAACGTTGTGTAATGACAATGCGATGACTCAAATTATTTGCGTCACTGTATTATTCTTAATCGCCGGTCCTGATCCAGCACAACTTAACATCGTAAGTTTCATCATACATAACATATAAAAGACAAACGTAATACAATGTTTATAATAAAATTCCGACATCGTGATGTTTTAAGAATTAATTATAAACAAACGGAAAATATGAGCGACAATTTTCTTTCTGAGGGTCTTCCTATTCCAACCCAAGTGATAATAACTTTTTAATTCTTCTTAACAAAAAATTATAATATTACAAAAAATTATTTTAATCACAAAGAATTTAAGAAGTAACAATAGAAAATAAAAATATTTAATTAAAATAAAATAAATAAATTTTTCTTGTAAAAAAAACAGCGCTGTTAAACTTCGAAATTTAAACATTAAAATTTAAACATTAGTACTAAACTTTTTGATTGAATAAAAAAACAATAAACATATTTTAGGAAAAAATGCGACGGGAGTAAAAAAGCAGCGCCAAGTTTTTTTACAAGATAAATTTATTTATTTTATTTTAATTAAATATTTTTATTTTCTATTGTTTACCTTTTTAATTCTTTGTGATTAAAATAATTCTCTGTAATATTATAATTCTGTTAAGAAGAATTAAAGCTACTACTTGGATTGGAATAGAAAGACCCTTGAATGGGAGCACAAAAATATGTACCACTTGGGTTTTATTTTTTGAAAGTAGTTGTACAACAATTATTTTTTAAAGCAATATATATATATATTGCTTTAAATATATATATATATATATATATTCGGAAATGGCAATTTTTCGAAAATCGATCGGCTTTAGATGGCCATAACTTAACGAAATAAAAGCAATCAAGCAAAAAATGGGTAGATTTCTTCAGAGTATACCTGAACAAAAAATATCAGCTGCTGATCAACCCTCTACTTCGAAAACTGTAGATATGACAGCATTTCAAAAATAGGCAAAATTTCTCTAAAACAGTGGTTTAGTTAGCAGCTCGCCGTGAAGCCGGACTTGAGTGTAAACCAATGACCAATTTTTTTCTTAAAAGTAGAGGGTTTACAGAAAAGAATACGGCCTCAAACGAGTCTCTAAGTTATATAGAAGCTGAAATATAAATTTTTGAAAATGACTGAAAAATCGACTTTTTTCAAAATTCAAAAAATTCTCTAGCGGCCGGATTTGATCGAATCGGGCTCAAATTTTCAGGATCATCTCCTTTTCTAGTGTACTTTCGAGGAAAAAATCGGCATCAAAATCGGTGACCCATGCACCCCCGCAACCTTTGGTCGAAAAGTAATGGATCTGCTCATATATACAGGGTGCCCCAGAATTCTTGGTACTTTTCTCATATTTAGATAGAGCGAGCCAAACTGAGTCGAAAAGTCATGTACCATTTTGCAATTTTCGCAATAGTTGACGAGTTATTAATGATTAAAAATCGTCGTATTAGCCCGCCCTCCGCCAAATCCAAGCGTGCGGCGAGATGCAGCCGCCCTAGTTCCGTGAAGTTGGCACCCGACTTTAACAAAATGAATTAAAAAAAAGGAAATTGTAGCATTTTCTTTGTAGTTGTTTGTAGTAACAATAATTTCGTTTGTAGTTTTACCGATTTTGCAAAAACAAAGATTTTCAAAAATCACTTTTGCCTAAAATTGAGATATTTGAAATTCGCTTGCGCTATGTGTTTTAGAATCGTTTGTAGTTGTTTGTAGTAACAATAATTTCGTTTGTAGTTTTATCCATTTGGAAATAACAAAAAATTTAAAAAATTACTCTTACTCAAAATTAAGATATTTGAAATTCGCTTGCGCCATGTGTTTTAGAATCGTTTGTAGTTGTTTGTAGTAACAATAATTTCGTTTGTAGTAAAATAATTTAAAAGTTGCAATGTATTTGTAATAAACAAATTACGTATTTTTGTCAATTTTAAAGATAACTCGAATCCGCTTGCGCCACGTGTTTTAGAATCGTTTGTAGTTGTCTGACAAAAACGATTCTAAAACACATGGCGCAAGCGGATTCGAGATATCTTTAAAATTGACAAAGATACGTAATTTGTTTATTACAAATACATTGCAACTTTTAAATTATTCCACTACAAACAAAATCATTGTTACTACAAACAACTACGAACGATTCTAAAACACATGGCGCGAGCGGATTTCAGATATCTCAATTTTGAGTAAGAGTAATTTTTTTAATTTTTCGTTATTTCCAAATGGATAAAACTACAAACAAAATTATTGTTACTACAAACAACTACAAACGATTCTAAAACACATGGCGCGAGCGAATTTCAAATATCTAAATTTTGGGTAAGTAATTTTAAAAAATTTTAGTTTTTGCAAAATGGATAAAACTACAAACAAAAATATTGTTACTACAAACAACAACAAAGGATTCTAAAACACATAGCGCAAGCAGATTCGAGATATCTTTTAAATTGAGATAAATACGTTATTTGTATATTGCAAATACGTTGTAACTTTTATATTATTCAACTACAAGCGAAATTATTGTTACTACAAACAACTACAAACGATTCTAAAACACATGGCGCGAGCGGATTTCAGGTATCTCAATTTTGAGTAAAAGTGATTTTTTTAATTTTTCGTTATTTCCAAATGGATAAAACTACAAACGAAATCATTGTTACTACAAACAACTACAAACGATTCTAAAACACATGGCGCGAGCGGATTTCAGATATCTCAATTTTGGGTAAAAATGATTTTAAAAAATTTTGTTTTTGCAAAATGGATAAAACTACAAACGAAATTAATGTTACTACAAACAACTACAAACGATTCTAAAACACATAGCGCAAGCGGATTCGAGATATCTTTAAAATTAACAAAGATACGTAATTTGTTTATTACAAATACATTGCAACTTTTAAATTATTCCACTACAACAAAATTATTGTTACTACAAACAACTACAAAGGATTCTAAAACACATAGCTCAAGCGGATTCGAGATATCTTTAAAATTGAGATAAATACGTTATTTGTATATTGCAAATACGTTGTAACTTTTATATTATTTAACTACAAGCAAAATTATTGTTACTACAAACAACTACAAACGATTCTAAAACACATGGCGCGAACGAATTTCAAATATCTCAATTTTGAGTAAGAGTAATTTTTTAAATTTTGTGTTATTTCCAAATGGATAAAACTACAAACGAAATCATTGTTACTACAAACAACTACAAACGATTCTAAAACACATGGCGCAAGCGGATTCGAGATATCTTTAAAATTGACAAAGATACGTAATTTGTTTATTACAAATACATTGCAACTTTTAAATTATTCCACTACAAACAAAAATATTGTTACTAAAAACAACTACAAAGGATTCTAAAACACATAGCGCAAGCGGATTCGAGATATCTTTAAAATTGACAGGGATACGTTATTTGTATATTGCAAATACGTTGTAACTTTTATATTATTCAACTACAAACGAAATTATTGTTACTACAAACAACTACAAACGATTCTAAAACACATGGCGCGAGCGGATTTCAGATATCTCAATTTTGAGTAAGAGTGATTTTTTTAATTTTTCGTTATTTCCAAATGGATAAACTACAAGCAAAATTATTGTTACTACAAACAACTACAAACGATTCTAAAACACATGGCGCGAACGAATTTCAAATATCTCAATTTTGAGTAAGAGTAATTTTTTAAATTTTGTGTTATTTCCAAATGGATAAAACTACAAACGAAATTATTATTACTACAAACAACTACAAACGATTCTAAAACACATGTCGCAAGCGAATTTCAAATATCTCAATTTTAGGCAAGAGTGATTTTTAAAAATCTTTGTTTTTGTAAAATCGGTAAAACTACAAACGAAATTATTGTTACTACAAACAACTACAAAGAAAATGCTACAATTTCCTTTTTTTTTAAATTCATTTTGTTAAAGTCGGGTGCCAACTTCACGGAACTGGCCGCCCCGCGGTCGGCGCGCGGGCAGTTGTTTACTACAAGCGGCGATGATTACGCACGAGCGGCACGTAACGCCGAGCCCCTGTCCTAAGCGATGATAATTTCTCGCCTTTTTTAAATAGAAATAAAATTTTCTAACAACATAGAAAATTTTTTTGTGCGTACGTATGTACATATGTGTGCACATGCATACACAGGAAAATATCAATTCTACTGCTTAAAAAAGCGATTACTCAATTTACCTTTTTTTTTTTAGTAAGTAACGGTTGTTTTTAAGCAATAATATTTTCTTGATAATAGTCTTAAAATGTACAAATTTTAGAAAGAGTCTTTATTATGTACTCGAAAAAAAAATTTATACTCCTTCAAAGAACATAATAAAATTTTATTAAAAATAAAGTCAAAATAATAAATAAAATAATATGAGGACCCTCGAGATTAAAATAGGAGAAGGCTATGAGGGTCAGACGCAGATCACAATGCGTAATATCAGAAATAAGTTGTAACGATGCGCCCCTTACGCCAAGGCATCGTCCCCGGCCACCACCCGCCGGATACCGCCCGACCAATCCTCCGTCGGGCGAGGACCGGGCGCGGTGCGCCCACAATTTTTTAATCTTTTAAAACGCACCGTGTGCGCGGGAAATCCGCCGCACCGGTGCCATCCCGCACGACGCCGACGAGCGCCGAAGCGAGCCGATCCTCGCCGAAGCGAACACGCGGGATCGCGCCGCTCCCACCACCGCACCGTCGCCTGACGATCGGCCTCCCTCCTGCCGAAGCTCACCGCGCCGAGCGGTATAAAAAGCCGGCGCGCTCGACGATAAGGCACTTCGTCTTTACCACGGCTTTCCGCTATCCCTGACGAAGCTACCTTCCGAATCCTAGGGCAACACGCACAACGAGGTCCAGAGTTCTGGTTCTCGACTGAGGGTTCTCAGAGTGTTCCCGAGCTCCCTGAACACTACCCCGACGGCCACGGCACCGTGGGGTCGAGCGTGCTCGGCCTCGCCGCGAGGGTTCTCGCGACCGTGATCCCGGGATTCCGCCACCCTTCCGTATGGAATATACCGCGTTCCGTATGTAATGTACCGCGTTCCGCTGTTGTCACCGGTATTAATTCGGTCTCGAATTCGGTTCATATCGCCTAGCGCTTGCGTCCTGATACCTGTAGCCGTGTTCCGCATGTACTATACCGCGTCCCGTAGGTAATATACCGCGTTCCGTTATTTTCGCATGTATTAATTCGGTTCATATAGCCGAGCGCGTGCGTCCGGATACCTGTAGCCGCGTTGCGTATGTCATATACCGCGTCCCGTATGTAATATACCGCGTTCCGTTATTATCCCCTGTATTAATTCGGTTCATATAGCGCTTGCGTCCTGATACCTGTAGCCGCGTTCCGTATGTACTATACCGCGTCCCGTATGTAATATACCGCGTTCCGTTATTATCACATGTATTAATTCGGTTCATGTAGCCGAGCGCCTGCGTCCTGATACCTGTAGCCGCGTTCCGTATGTAATATACCGCGTTCCGTCATTATCACCTGTGTTAATTTGGTTCACATAGCCTAGCCCCGCGTTCTGATATCTGTAGCCGCGTTCCGCATGTAATATACCGCGTCCAGCTTGCGTGTAATATCGAATCTTGAATAAAGTGCATGTTACTATCCCATGGCAAATTGATTACTGTCTCTGGGCCTCTCATCGAACTCCCGATCCCGCAAACCAGTCCGCGTTCGATAAAGACAGGCCGTTACAAAGTGCTTTATTCGTCGTTTTGATACATTACATCGATCCGTACGTTTCGGCTCAGTTTTGAGCCATTTTCAGCGGTAGTTACAGAAATTAAGTTACACGTTCCCCGTACCGTATGGTGAGTTTACTGATTCAAAGTATCAGAAACATAGACCAATTGATCCATATCTGTAAATTTGTTCAATTAATGTTGAGATATTAAAAAGATTCCTTAGGAAACTCACCATTCGGTCTGAAAAACGTGGAATACAGAGCCATGTATACATAATGAATACTCTCTGCGAGAAGACTTGACGATCTTTATCGACACGACACATGCACAGCAATGATATGAAAGGTCTTGCAAGAAAAGGCATGTCGTAGGTCAACACACCGGCGAGGATTATAACAAAGCACGATTTGACACCGTCTCAAAATGACACGGATTTTTTGCATCATGCATATGTCACGGTTTTGAGCAAATTGTAATCCATGCTCATGAACTTTGGTCGTTGGCAAATCGGGGTTATACTATTGGTACATGCAATATTGTGACGGTGTCAAATCGTGCTTTGTTATAATCCTCGCCGGTGTGTTGACCTACGACATGCCTCTTCTTGCAAGACCTTTCATATCATTGCTGTGCATGTGTCGTGTCGATAAAGATCGTCAAGTCTTCTCGCAGAGAGTATTCATTTATACATGGCTCTGTATTCCACGTTTTTCAGACCAAATGGTGAGTTTCCTAAGGGATCTTTTTAATATCTCAACATTAATTGAACAAATTTACAGATATGGATCAATTGGTCTATGTTTCTGATACTTTGAATCAGTAAACTCACCATACGGTACGGAGAACGTGTAACTTAATTTCTGTAACTACCGCTGAAGATGGCTCAAAACTGAGCCGAAACGTACGGATCGATGTAATGTATCAAAACGACGAATAAATCACTTATTTCTGATATTACGCATTGTGATCTGCGTCTGACCCTCATAGCCTTCTCTTATTTTAATCTCGAGGGTCCTCATATTATTTTATTTATTATTTTAACTTTTTTTTGATAAAATTTTATTATGTTCTTTGAAGGAGTATAAATTCTTTTTTCAAGTACATAATAAAGACTCTTTCTAAAATTTGTACATTTTAAGACTATTATCAAGAAAATATTCTTGCTTAAAGACAACCGTTACTTACTAAAAAAAAAGGTAAATTGAGTAATCGCTTTTTTAAGCAGTAGAATTGATATTTTCCTGTGTATGCATGTGCACACATATGTACATACGTACGCACAAAAAAATTTTCTATGTTGTTAGAAAATTTTATTTCTATTTAAAAAAGGCGAGAAACTATCATCGCTTAGGACAGGGGCCCGGCGTTACGCGCCGCTCGTGCGTAATCATCGCCGCTTGTAGTAAACAACTACCCGCGCGCCGACCGCGGGGCGGCCGCATCTCGCCGCGCGCTTGGATTTGGCGGAGGGCGGGCTAATACGACGATTTTTAATCGTTAATAACTCGTCAACTATTGCGAAAATTGCAAAATGGTATATGACTTTTCGACTCAGTTTGGCTCGCTCTATCTAAATATGAGAAAAATACCAAGAATTCTGGGGCACTCTTTAAGATTTGGTTAATCAGTGTTATAAAAATTTCGGTAAATTTGGCACACACACATATACGAACATTTTTAAAAATTACGATTTTTTGACGTTTTAGAACATTCTGAACATATTGGCATCAAAAACTAAAAAAATAATATTTTCTTTGGTCTTTTCTACCCCTATTTCATATATAATTCTTTAAAATTTGGTTGATTAGACCTAGCTTTATATGCGATCAAAAGTCCATATACGAAGTTTATGAAAACAAAGCTTCCTCTATGAAAAAGCAAAAAAACTGTCCGAAACTGCGCATTTTTCTCGTGAATAGTTACAATTTTAGCGTAGTTTTGCATTAAGGTAGTTAGTCCGTAAACTCATTTTCTTGGAAACCTCATAAAATTTGAACAGTATATATTAATATAAACACGATTTACACACCTGTGCAATTAGAAAAAAATTGACCGTACCGAAGCTGAGATAATTGAAATCAAAGTTAGTATTTTTTACACGTATTACAAATACGAAAACGGTTTCCGATACCACGTTTCTAATTGTAGCGATCAAACTACTTTGGCAACTTTTATGAAAAACAAGAAGACATAGAAAAGACTTGTAAAAATATACTTACAAAAATACAAGACCGTTTAGTTTCGAAGTAATTGATACTTAGGGTGCGTTCCTTTTGGGCGCTCACGCGCTGTAAGCATCGCTCTATCTTTGTTTGATATTCGATTTGCAACGAAGATAGAATGATGCTTACAGCAGCTTACAGCGCGTGGGCGCCCAAAAGGAACGCAGCCTTAAAGTACACATATTTCTGATACTAGCGGTAGACGCATATTTTACTACGTTTACGCGAGCGTTACTTCTGTAGTAACTTACGATAAGTCCTTCGCGTAAACGGGATTTTGTAGTAACTTACGATAATTTACTCCGCGTAAACGAGTGAATTATAATAAGTTACTACAGAAGTAACGCTCGCGTAAACGTAGTATATGACAGCTAACCTTTGAAGTTAAGTTTTGAAGTGAACTTAATCTAGTAGCACACATTTATAGTGTCTATATACATGTACATATGAGATTCTTACACACACATGCATAACGCGGACAATTCCAGCCAAATACTATGTGTCATTTGTCTATCATTAACTTTTTGACAGTATTGTCACGGACTAAGTTAATTGCATCTCTAATTTAGTTGTAGTTTTCGCGGATTTTTTGTCGTAGTTATAGTTGTAGTTTGGCGGAGTTGTTAAAAATGTTTGAGACTTTTTTATAATTAAGGAAGTTTTCGAAATCGCGCATTTTCTTGTGATTAGTTGTAATTTTAGCATTGTTTAGCATTAAAACTTCTTCTTTCCATGTAATATCTCTACTTTACTTATAGTTTCCACGTATTTTTTTTCGTAATTAGTTGTAGTTTGGCGCAGTTGTTGCATAAAAAGTTGGAGAATTTTTTTCCGCCAGGGCTTATTTTCTAATTAGTCGCTTTCATTTATATAATTTTTTTCTGTTATAGACAACCCTGCCGGATTTATTTTCTTATTTTCCAGCCGGTAGTTCTGTACAAACATTAGAGCATTTTTACCAAAATATACGTATAAGTGAGTGTTCCCCCTTTCATAAAACAGTATTAATCCCTTTTATAAAACAATATTCCGATTGATAAATTTCTACAGATTACTTTATAATTGTATGCACGTGCACTAATCTTTTTCCAAATATACTTTTAAGTTTTGGACGTAATTATAAATGTACGATTAATATCAATTGTTGCAGAGGACTTTCGAAACTATGATTATGGAATAGCTGAAAACTATAAGCGATACAAACAGAAAATACCCCCAAGTTATGATTTCAAAAAGATTACTGCTCCAATAATTTTATTTTACTCAGCAAATGATATGGTTGTGACAAAAGAGGTAACAGTAGTTCTCTGTTGTTAAGTTTTTTATTGCAGTTTAATTTCTACTTACAAATAAAAGCAAAAGAAAGAAATATTTATACAACATGACAAAATTGTGATAAATTTGTTAACAATATAAAAGAATCCGATTGAATGTAATGCAAAGTGTAACAGGAAAAAACAGTTGATTTGTATTAATCGGATCTATTTTCTACTCTTCATATATTTAAATCATCTCGTTATTAATATCGTTCTTTCATTATTGGGTTTTTAATTTTCAGAATGTGTTGGAACTTGGCAAACGCTTACCAAATGTTCTTTTAACTGAGGAAGTTCCATTTAAGCATTTTAGTCACGCAGATTTCCTATGGGCAATCAACGCGAAAACTCTTTTATACGATCGTTTGTTAGAACTATTACAAAAGTTTGATGCTGACCAAAATAAGTCTATGAAATAAATCTAATCGATGAATGTAAGTTAAAAGCAGGAGAGAAACCTTATAATCAATCACGCGAGCGTCAGAAATGAAACAAATAAAATAATGAGAGCGCGGACGCCAGAACGAACGAAGTATTATGTTATCGTATAGTAAAGTATCGTATAGTAAACGCGCCGAAGGCGCTGCGATTAGATCAGAGAAATACAGTAGGACGAAACTTTCAATTAATATGGAACATTGACCGTAAACACGAAATAATCAAGGAAATAGAAAATAAGATCGCGCAGGAAAGATCGCGAGAGGACGATACCTTACGCTCGGAGCGCGTGAACGCAACGCCGGGAGTCGCACGAGAATTCTGTCGCCAATTATCTTAAGCCTAACGCAAGTCATTTGGGGAAATACACTACTCGGTCTTCGGTGATTTGCGTACTGCGCAGAATAATACACCGAGCGAGATACTCGAAATAGCGCGGAATTCTGGAACGAACGCCAGGAAAACTAAGCGGAATTACCGCGAGTAATAATCACACGCAATCACGACGGCACGGAGCCTATTACGAGAACGGAGTAACTCACGCGAATAACGCTCTCCCGCTAGCACTACTTCTCCCACGCAACCACCGAAAAACGCATCCGAACATAACTATCCTAACACGCACGATTTTCTAAGGCAATTAACCTCTCACAGACGGCCGATTAACGCGATTGATGTGCCGACGCGTACGACATTCCTACATGAGCACTATTTGGTAATTTGATACGCCGGGAACACGGAAGGCGCGAGACGCAACCACGAGCGCGGACATTACACTGAAAAAAGGCTTGGTTATAATAATCCAGGCTTGGTTAATGTGACCATTAACTAAGGTGAAATAGCTTGAACTAAACGTATAGGTGAATGTGACGAGATAATTTAGTTAATATTAACAAATAATTGTGTAATAAAACCTGATATATTTAGTAATTATTGGCAAAGATTGGTAATTATTACCAAGTAATGATAAATGTAACCAAACAGTTTAGTAAGTATAAACTGATAGTTTATTAGTGAGTGAGATGTTTAAGTCCCCAAATTAAAAGAAGATTTTCTAAATCACTTATTTTTTACAACTTTACAATGTACTTTCGCGGACACTTGAATTTTACGATGCACTTTCGCGAGTGATGAACTAGCGTGTACAAACGCTTGCATGGATCGACGTTTACTAGCGCGACTCAAATAATACGCCACATTCGAGACGAGGGTTAGGGACTCGGAACACAACGACCTGCTTCAACGCACACGGGCACGCGGACACACGAACGGGGCTGCGACGCGCACCGGAAAACGGTCGTCCGGTCGTCCGGTCGAGGACGCGATCGAGAGATTTCGAAGGGGGCCGAAAAAAATGAGACGGCCACAGCGGCGGCAACGAAAGGCGAGGATCCGTTCGGTTAGTTCGGTATCCGTGACGCGCAGCCTGCCCGACTGGCCGCGTGCAAATCGAGACGATCGACGGCGACGAGAACGACGACGACAACGGGATAAACGTGGCCGGGGCGATCTTCGCGATAAACGCACGCCGCACACATCAGAACGAGGAAGACATCATCGTCGTGATTCGACGAAACGCGCGAGACGATGCACCACAGTTACGACACTACCGCGACGCGGCACACGGCTCGACTCTACGTAAATTCGATCGAAACAAAGCTCTTGCCGCTTGCCGCAAGAACACGACCGTGCGTGCACGCTCACGTGATGCTCACGATTCGATGCGTGCAACGCTCTCGGTTCCCTGAAGCGCCACCGCTAACAAATGCCTGCGCTTCCGCACATAAAGAATAACCTCATTATTTAGTAATACTTACTAAATTACCAAATTGCTTACTAAATAATTGAGTAACTGTCACCAAATCATTTAGATAAACGCTTTTTCATACAATTCAGTACTAATTATCGAACTGTTTGTTATTTATCACTAAGCTATTTGTACTATATAATTTAGTTGGCTCAACTAAACGCAAAATTGGCTCTTTCAAAATGTTTATAATTATTACAAAATGTTTTGTTATTAATATCATATTCGGTAATAATAATCAAATATTTTAAAAAGAACTGTTACTAAATGTATCTCACAAGATTACCAAGGATTTTTTTTTCAGTGTACACGAAACGGACTCGCATTAACGGATTTCGCCACAAATTTATCACGATCTAGAGGCTCGCAATCGCATCTTTATCTCAATTCCGCGGCCACGATACCATCCGAGGCCCTTCGCTCTCGCTGTCGATCGCCATTCGATACGCGGTCTCAAGGGACCGTATGCGTCGCGATGTTACAACGTTTTTCCCGGACGAGAGCGCGCACCGGAGGGCGGCGTCGTGGCTTTACATCTCGATATTAAGTACTGCGGGCAACCTCACCGATGTGATGTCTCCTCGTAGGGCTCCTTGCCGTCACCTCGTACGAGGATCGTCGCACGGGGATCCTTCGGGGGCGCGCAACGGTCTCTCGTCGGCGTAGCGACTCCTTCAATTTGTCCCTGGGCAGTGGACGGACTTTGTTCTGGCCGGTGTGCCTCCGGTTTGACCTCGGGGCGGTGGCCAGCCACCCCGCGGGCCGGTATTGCGTAGAGGTAATTTGCTGAGGCCGGGTTTTCTCCAGGCGCCTGGGGCCCCGCTATCGGTGGCCTTGTCCATCGCTGCCTCATTCGCCGCACGCCTGCCGCGTTGCTCTCGCCGTCCGTGATCCCTGTAGTTTCCGCTCTCGCCACCCCTCTTCGGTCCTTGGTCCTCCCGGACCCCTCTCGTTATCGGCACTCCCTCGAAGATTCGCCGTGGTGTGGGTGAGGCGCCGCGCGCATTACAATTTATACATGAAAATAAAAGAATTGTCAAAACGCGGAAATGATATCAATTTTTGGCCTCTGGAGATCTCGTCGTCGCCTCTCTGGCTCGTCCCTAGGCGCAAATTTCCGCGCTTTGTGACGGCGGCGGGGCGCTGCCACGAAGCGGCGGGCCGCAACGTCACAATATATACATATATGGGCAGATCCATTACTTTTCGACCAAAGGTTGCGGGGGTGGGTCACCGTCTTTGATGCCGATTTTTTCCTCGAAAGTACACTAGAAAAGGAGATGATTTTGAAAATTTGCGCCCGATTTGATCAAATCCGGCCGCTGGAGAATTTTTTGAATTTTGAAAGAAGTCGATTTTTCAGTCATTTTCAAAAATTTATATCTCAGCTTCTATATAACTTAGAGACTCGTTTGAGACCGCATTCTTTTCTGTAAACCCTTTACTTTTAAGGAAAAAATTTGTCATTGGTTTACACTCAAGTCCGGCTTCACGGCGAGCAGCTAACTAAACCACTGTTTTAGAGAAATTTTGCCTATTTTTGAAATGCTGTCATATCTACAGTTTTCGAAGTAGAGGGTTGATCAGCAGCTGATATTTTTTGTTCAGGTATACTCTGAAGAAATCTACCCATTTTTTGCTTGATTGCTTTTATTTCGTTAAGTTATGGCCATCTAAAGCCGATCGATTTTCGAAAAATTGCCATTTTTAGATAACCAGAACTTTTTTCTTTCAATTCGAAATTTTTTGAAATTTTCAGGGAATATACTTTATTATATCCTTAAACAACCCTGAAAATTTCAATTTTGGAATAAAAGTGGTTTCCGAGTTATAAAGTTTTTAAAATGTTAACTTTTCGATTTAATATGACATTTTTTGTGGTTTTATCATCAATTTTGTAAATTTAATGTAAATAATTGATATTTTTCGGAAAATATATTCGAAAATAAAGAGCAAAACGGATTGTTTGAAAAAATTGAGGGAAAAAATTAATATTTTTTATTTTGATTTATTTGTTTAACATTTTTAAAAAGTAAATATTTGTTTATTTTTTTAATAATATGTTGAATACAAATTTCCAAATAATAAAATAACATTAAAAATAACAGTATTAACGTTAGTACTATAAACTTTGAACAATTCGTCCCGACAACTAGAGGAAAGTTGCAAGCAGTTTCTTTCTCTTACAATAAGGTGGTGAACCAGGAATTTCCGGATAAACGATCAAAAAGATCATCTATCCTGGGAATAGGATAAGAATCTTTTTCTGTAGTGGCATTGAGCTTCCTGAAATCGATACAGAATCTAATCGTTCCATCTTTCTTTTTAACTAAAACAGCTGGAGAAACCCAAGCGCTATGAGATTCTTCGATGACACCACGTTGTTTCATTTCGTTTAAAATCTTTTCTACCTCTTCTCGCATATGCAGTGGAATTCGCCTAGGAGCCTGTTTAATCGGAGAAGAATTTTTCACCTTAATAGCATGCTCAACGACGGAGCAATTTCCTGCAACCACATCTTCCGAAAAGACATCTTGAAACTCGATCACCAATTCAGCAAACTGCTCCTTTTGAAAAGCGTTGAGAGTTTCGGAATTTTTCTCAAAGAATTCCTTAAAAAAAAAAAGGAATCCCCCTATCAAAACTACAAATTCGGGAACAAAAAAAGTTTACTTGACTCTCTGACACCGTTTCCTCAAAAACCGAAGAGAAAACGCTTCTTACCCCTATTTTTGAAAGAAAGTCCGCTCCTAGAATACACTCGTCTTTTATGGCCGCTATGATTACCGGAAAGTCCAAAGAAAATTTCCCTGTTTCGATTCCAACCACCACTCTATGTTTTACAGGAACCGTTTCTCCCGTTGGATAGGTCAAGAAATATCTCTCTACAAGAGTGGGTGATTTCAAAGGACCTAACAAACCTTCCCTAAGTACCGACACATCGGAGCCCGTATCTATTCTAAAGACGCAAGTCCGGCCATTAATTCGGCCGCGAAAACAAAAATAACTAAACCCGCTACTTATCCTACTTAATTTCGCAGGGCCTTTGCACCCCTGAGCCGAACATGCCCCGCTGAGCACGGCTATTCCGAGTTTCCCTTCTCTTCGGTAGTTAGAGAAGGGCACTCCGACCGAAAGTGCCCTTGGGAATCGCACTGCCAGAACTCCTTTTTCTCACGCCCGAATCTCGTCCTGAAACCCGAATTCTTCTTAAAATTTGCAGAACTCTTTTCATCTTTCTCATTCCCCGCTGATTTAATTTCGTTCCCAGCTCTGCCTTTTCAGAGATCTCTACTTTCAAATTTCCGCGAAATACTATTCGCTTGGATGACTTTTATTGCCCTATAGCCCTCTCTATGGCGGCTTTCAACGAAGTTAATCCCTATAACTGAATAGTTCGTTTTACGAAGCCGTCAGAAAGCGCCGCAACGAACTGGGCGCACGCAATCTTATCCCGCACCTCGGTCGAGCATTCCGAATAAGCTAAACGCGCTAAACGTTCTAAATCCGCTCCCAAAACGGGCAGATCTTTTCCGGGTTTTTGTCTCCGATTAGTGAACTGGGTGTAAAACGTTTGAGACATATGCGCTTCGCCAAAACGCAACTCTAACCTAGTCTCTAATTCAGAATAGCGAAGGCTCTCGAATTCGGTTACCCCATCCAATACGGCACGCGCTTTCCCTCTTAAGCTCGAGGCTAAAGCCACGGTTCTCGAAGATTCCTCCCAACCATTCGCTTGCGCAATTAAATTGAATTGTGCTAAATATTCGCGCAGAGGAACAGTCCCGTCGAACGTGTCGGGCTTTAATTTATAACCGAGCGACGTCTCACTCGAACCTCCATACGCGGTACGCCCCGCACACAAGCCTTCGCCCGTGCCCATCACACGCAGCGGCTCGACCGAATTTCCGCACGCGGCGCGCCCCGCACACGCGCTCTCACCTGCACCTATCTCACGCGTCGCCTCATTCGAAATTTCGCCGCGAAAAACATTATTGGAGGGACTTAGCTGATGTACGGCGAGTTGCTCCTGAAGACGTGCTACTGCAGCGTCGCGTTCCTTCAGGCGAGCCTCCAACTCGCTGCGGAAAAGCTGTTGCTCTTGCTGCTCCAGCCGCCGCTCCTGGCGCAGCTTTTGAAGCTCCAAGTAGACAGCTTCGAAGGCACCCGCCTCTGCCTCTGTCGCTCCCGCATCCTGTGGATGGATCCCGCCCGCCTCCGTTGTTGCCGACGTCGCGGCCTGCGAACGGGTCGTCGGCGGGGTGTGCGTGGTCGTCATCCTGTTCGGGATACTGCGTTCGTCGCCTCGTATCCCGGACGAGCCCCCAAAATGTTACGCTCGTCGAGTAAGCTCGCCGCCGTAACACTATCGCGCACTCCACACTCGCGCACGTATTTCGCGGAACTCGCAAGAGAAAAGAGAACACAAAAGAACTTAAGAAATGCGTTTATTCCAAGCTCGTAAAACAGAACGCGTGCGGATTCCAAAAATCTGCCAGACAGAAAATCAATAAATCTATCAACAAACTCCCGTTGTTAAGGGGCGCGCTTCACAGCTTTCCGCGACTTCTCTACTCAGTGTCCAGCACGGGCGTAACAATATCTTGCGTACCCTATTTTTAAATCAGAATATATACCTAATCTTGTATGAAATCCCAAATCAGTGTTACTTTTGATATTATTAAATTCGAATTCAATAATGTGAAATGAAAGATCTCAATCGTCTTGAGATTATTCAATATAGTAAAGAGAACATTCATGCAAATAATGTATAGTAGGTGAGCAACGGGCACTCCGAGCCCAGGGATCTCGCTTGCGGTTAGCGGGGTCGAGGGGGGCTTCGCTGCCGCGGGGGGAGTGCCGTAAGCGGTGGGCGAGGGGGTCGAGGGACGGTGTTAAGGGTCACCGGGGGGGGGCTATGCGGGGGGAAGAGAAAACTGGGCGAGAGGGGGAGCGCGACGCGGGGGGAACATTTGGGTTAAGATTGGGTGTGGCAGGGCTGCCAACGGGGGTTCGGCGCGGGGCAGGGCTGCCAACGGGGGCTCGTTGCGGGGATTTGGGCGTTTTCCGAGGGGGCGCTCGCGCCGTTACCGACCGTTTTGGAGAATCGCGGGCCAATATATTTTTTTGTTTGTTGTTTTTTTTTATTCGTCGTCGTCGCTCGCGCGCGTTTGTTGTCCGAGGGGGCGCTCGGAGCGGCGCTTGCGCCGTTACCGACCGTTTTGGAGAATCGCGGGCCAATATATTTTTTGGTTTGTTTTTTTTTCTTCTTCGTCGTCGTCGCTCGCGCGCGTTCGGGCGCGTCCGAACTCGTTCGAACTCGTTCGAGGTCGTACCTCTGGACGTTTCGGGGGGTGGGGAGAACGACGCGTTCGAGGTGGTTCGTTTCGCGGAGGGGTCTCGCGCGTCCGTTTTCGTCGTCGTCGTTTTTTTTGTTACTCTCGGTCCGAAGGTCGTTTCGATGCGCGTCGCGACGGGCAGGATGTGGTTTTCCTGCCCATCCCGACGTATCAAGATCGATGAAGATGACTCATCTCTTCGTTCGATCGATTCGTACGATTCGCGATGATTTATTTAACGCGCGTTCGAACTCGTTTGCGGTCGCTCTCGTCGTTTCCTCCTTTTTGTTTTGCGGTTTTCCTCCTTTTGTTTTGTAGTTTTCCTGCCCATCCCGACGTATCGAGATCGAGAGAGAGAGATGACTCGTCTCTTCATTCGATCGATTCGTACGATTCGCTATAATTTTTTTAACACGCGTTCGAACTCGTTTGCGGTCGCTCTCGTTGTTTCCTCAAGTGTAAAATAAAATGGGGTCCGCCAATATTTGTATCCTCATTCGCTCCGGGGATTCTACCGATGCCACCTCGATATGTATGAGAGCATAATGAACTATTGCGTTCCGATTCAGGATAAAACGTGCGAGAAATAGCACACCTCGACGTGTCGACTTAACGAGATATCTGATTCGTCGTGAAATCGGAATCGCCGATCTCCGATCTCAACGGAAATTTCTCGATATTTATGATTACGCCGAAACATTATCGTGGCGGACTGAAGATGGAGATTGTTATCTTGATATCGACGCGTTAGCGGTGCAAATGTAGCATCAGCGACGCGTATTTGAGAATGAACGAGCGCCGCGATCACTCGTCCGCGGAATCGGACGACGAACTGCCTGTCGCGAGCCCATGCCTGAGTTTTCGTCCGATTTGGACGACGAATCGGCGAGGGTCGACACGTCGTCGTCGTCGTCAAACGCGCGCGCGTCGGTGGTAAGGGAAGACGCGCGATGGAATCTGGCTATCCATCATCTGCGAAGGGAAATCAGAGGGCGAAGCATTCGCGAGCGAAAGTGGATAGAGACGACGGTGGCAAACTCCGCTAGGGCAAACGATTATATGCGTTGCCTGCCCGTCGAGTATTATCTTTATTGCGAGACGGTGTACGGAGGAGAGAGGATACGTAGGATTCAAACCTACAGGTCTCGTCGTCTCTTCGCTCGAGTGAGATTCAACGTTCCCGAGGGTGAACCCTTCTGGATACGATGTGGAACGAGTGCGACGAGTTGCTCGCCGCGGACGTCCACGACGCGGACGGGTACCGCGCGTGGAGACGACGATGCGACGAGTGTCTCCGGTTCTTGCGGGAAAAGTGTCGAGTCGGACGCCCCAAGAAGTGAGGAAACACGGGATCCGTTACCAGAGCGGCGGCTCTAATAGCGCGATTGGAAGGTTTGAGGGAGGATCTGCATCGACGATTCGAATGCGCCGTGGGTGCCGGTTTGGACGGCGGAGGCGGCGGAGAATTTTCGTGGATCGAGATCGATACGGCGTTCCGACGCCGCGTACTGACCGGCGTTGTGACAAACTCGACGTACATCGAGCCCGCGCGAATTCTCGAAGACGCGAAGGGCACCGTGCTCGAAAAGGTGCGGGATAATATGACCAGACACGGGTGTCTGAATGTCAACGTCATATTCAACGGGGAATTCGTAGCAAACGTTAAGACCGATGTGAAAAGTTTTGCTACGCGGAACGAACAGCTCCTCCCGGGGTCCGATCTGGGCGAGTGGTACGATAGGCACGTGCGCGACGCGATTCTAATGCGGTTGGACGAATTTCAGGAACGCGACAGCGGATGGGCGCTGTCGCGAATACTGAATCTAATGGTGAACGTGAACAAATGTAATCCCATGCGCGTGGGATGTTGGATAAAAATACAGCTGGGTATAAGACTCAAACAAGCGGTTGTCAACGTGCGATCGGAGAACGACGCGTGTTTCGCGCGCGCGGTGGTCGCCGCTCTGTATCCTGCCGAGCGGCACGCGGAACGATGCGGCTCATATCCCGATTAGGCGACGGTGCTGAATCTCGACGGGATCGATTTTCCCATTGATCTGAAAAAAATCGGAAAGTTCGAACGTCAGAACGACGTATCGATCAACGTGTTCGCAATTCGGGACGGAATTGAAAAGAAAGCTAAGTTCGGACGGGGCGCCGACGACAACTCGATCGTGCCTCTGCGGTTGATCGACGATAAGAGGGACAGGCACGTAAATCTGTTGTATCTGCGCGATACGCTGCGCGGCGTCAACAGGGGCCATTTTGCCTAGATAAAGAATCTGTCTCGATTGGTGAATTCGCAATTGACCGCGAAACGGTGCGCGAAGCACGTTTGCGATCGGTAGGTGAAAAAAATGAAATGAAATGAAATAAAATGAAATGAAATGAAATGAAATGAAATAAAAAAATACACAAGAAACAAGGAAAAAGACGAGGTGTTATTTTATATACGCATAGTAATCGCTCGCATGTTATTTCGCAGATGTCTACACTATTTCTATGCGCAAGAAAAGTTGGCCGCCCACAGCGTCGACTGCGGCCGAATGAACGACTACGCCATCCTTCTCCCGAACGAGAACGACAAGCGGCTTTCGTTCGACAATTACGACAGAAAGAAGCGACTTCCCTTCGTGGTGTACGCGGATCTGGAGTGTGTTTTCGAACAACGGGAGAGGAAAAACGTCTAAGGGTGTGCAAGAACGGAAAGATACGCTTATCAGCGTCACGTACCGTTCAGCCTAGGCTACTATCTGTGCTGCACCTACGACGATACCGCGTCCGCGTACAGATGTCGTCGCGGCGAGGATTGCGTTTCGTGGTTCGCGTTCTCGCGCATCGCGCTAAGAATAAATTTTCCACCAATGTAGCGATGGTAGAACTTACGGAGGACGAGAAGCGCGAATTTCGGCTCGCGACGCGCTGTCACGTGTGCGGGAAATCGTTCCAACCCGAGGACAAGCGCGTGCGGGATCACTGTCACCTAACCGGACGCTACAGAGGTCCGGCGCATTCTCGTTGCAATCTGAATTACAGAAACGTTTACGTGATTCCCGTGTTCTTTCACAATCTGTTGGGTTACGACGCGCACTTCGTCGTCGAGAAAATCGCGAACGAGTTTGAGGGCGGGGTCGATCTGCTGCCACTCACGAAGGAAAGTTACATATCTTTCTCGAAGACCGTTAAGGAGACGCAGACCGACGGGGGATGCGATCGGTACGTGAAGCTTCGATTCGTGGACTCGTATAAATTTTTAGCGGCAAGTATCGAAACCCTGGCGTCTCCTATCTGAACAAGGACAAGCTGAGAATCATGCGTTCGGAGTACGCGGATTTGAGCGCGGAGGATCTCGATCTGCTCACTCGCAAGGGAGTATTTCCGTACGAGTACGTCGACAGCGTGGACAAACTGCGGGAGACCGAGCTTCCGCCGCGCGAGGCCTTTTACAGCTCCCTGACCGACGAGACCGCGAGGGAGAGCGACTACGAGCACGCGACGAAGGTCTGGCGACGTTTTCGCGTGCGAGATCTCGGCGAGTACAGCGATCTGTATCTCAAGACCGACGTGCTTCTTCTAGCGGATATATTTGAAAATTTTCGGGACGCGTGTTCGGCGAGTTACGGGCTCGATCCCGCGCATTATTACACGTTGCCGGGGTACACGTGGGACGCCATGCTGAGGTACACCGGCGTGCGTTTCGAGCTGCTCACCGACATCGACATGGTGCTGTTCGTGGAACGCGGAATACGCGGCGGCCTCAGTCAATGTTCGCTTAGGTACCAACAACAGGCACGTACCGACGCACGACTCGTCCCAGCTCACTACGTATCTCATGTATTACGACGTGAACAATCTGTACGGCTGGGCTATGAGCGAATCGTTGCCCTACGCGAATTTCCAGTGGCTCGACGACCCTGAGAATTTCGACGCGACGACCGTGCCGGCGGACAGCGACGTCGGTTACATTTTGGAGGTGGATCTCGAGTACCCGCGAGACCTGCACGACGCCCACGCGGATTTGCCGTTGTGCCCGACGCGCGACAAACCGCCCGGCAAGCGTCAAGAGAAACTGCTCGATACTCTTTACGACAAATCGCGCTACGTGACGCACTATCGAAACCTGCAGCAATGTCTGCGTGCAATGTCTAGGTATGCGTCTGACGCGCGTTTGTCGCGTGCTGCGATTCGCCCAGTCGCCGTGGCTTCGCGTCTACATCGAGTTGAACACCGCGCTTAGGACGCGCGCGAGCAACGAGTTTGAACGGAATTTGTACAAACTGATAAACAACGCCGTCTTCGACAAGACGATGGAAAATGTGCGCGATCACGTGGACGTGCGTCTCGTGACGCGATGGGACGGGAGATACGGCGCGGAGGCGTTGATCGCTAAGCCGAACTTTCACAGCAGGAGCGTCTTCTCGGAGAATCTGGTGGCGATCGAGCTGCGAAGGCTCGAGGTAAAATTGAACAAGCCTATCTACGTGGGTATGTCTATTCTCGAGATATCCAAGACGCGTCTCTACGAGTTTCACTACGAATGTCAGTAGGATAGCAATGGGTACTCCGAGCTCAGGGATCTCGGGTTGCGGTTAGCGGGGTCGGGGGGGGGGGGCCTCCCTGCCGCGGGGGGAGCGCCGTAAGCGGTGGGCGAGGGGGTCGAGGGACGGTGTCAAGGGTCACCGGAGGGGTGGCTATGCGGGGGGAAGAGAAAACTGGGCGACAGCGGGAGCGCGACGCGAGGGGAACACTTTATGTAAGGTTGGGTGTGGCAGAGCTCCAACGGGGGTTCGGCGCGGGGCAGGGCCGCCAACGGGGGCTCGTTGCGGGGATTTGGGCGTTTTCCGAGGGGCGCTCGCGCCGTTACCGACCGTTTTGGAGAATCGCGGGCCAATATATTTTTTGGTTTGTTTTTTTTCTTTGTTGTCGTCGCTTGCGCGCGTTTGGGCGCGTCCGAACTCGTTCGAACTCGTTTGAGGTCGTTCCACTGGACGTTTCGGGGGGTGGAGAGAACGACGCGTTCGAGGTGGTTCGTTTCGCGGTGGGGTCTCGCGCGCCCGTCTTCGTCGTCGTCGTCGTGTTTTTTCTTTTTTACTCTTGGACCGAAGGTCGTTTCGATCCGCGTCGCGACCGCGGGGGGTAAGCGCGGTCGCGCGGAGATGGGTACACGGATTTGGGAAAAGGAGGGAAACAGAAAGACAAAGCGCACAGATGAGATACGCATATAATTTTTTATTTATTCAAAAAATAATACGAGCGCGTTTACATTGTTTCGCTCGCGCAAATATATACATTTCGTAGACGCGACATCGTTATAAGGATTGGAAACAAAGCGCGGCTATCTCGCAGTCGACGATGTTGTCAGGATCGAAGAAATCGCTCTTCAGTATCGCAGTTTGAACCGAAGTTTCCATTTTCATCGCGGCGGCGGCTATCTCCCGATAGCGCGAAAACTTTGCGTCGACTTCCTCGGTCGCCGCGCTCAGCGCACGGACGACGCGATCCACGCAAAATTGGAGATCGTACAGCGTGGGCAGGGTTTTGCGCACCATCATCACGCGAGCCAGGTTGGGCAGCTCCATACGTACGATCGGCCCGTTGTTGATCACGCCGAATCGCAGTGTCATCCCTCTGATCGACATCGGCGAGGGAGTGGGGTGAGTTACGTCGGAGAGAGCGCTTTCCATGCACGAAAATACGTCGCGTTTACGCTCGACCAGTCCTTTCCACATGTCGAGCATCCGGGAGATTTCCCTGCTTTGTTTGTCTCCCAGGGCGTTATCCACGTACGAAGGCAATTTGATCGCGATACCTATGGCTATGTACTTGTAACCAGTCGTCGTCAGCAGATAACGCGTCGTCAGGATGCGCACAGGGGGCAGTTCGACGGTCTGGTCGGTGGAAAGGCGAAAGTTGGAACGAAACTCCTGATGATAACGACAACGATCGTCCTCGACGGGCGCGTCGGTGGGAGGATGAGAGCTGCGACGCGACTCCTGGCGACGAGGAAGATAATGGCGATCGTCCATCGAACTGATCCTCCGCTTTTTATTGCCGTTGTCGTTCGCTTCCGAATCCGCCGTCTCTGTAGGGGAAATACTCCTCGGCGCGGATCGATCGGCCAACGTTGAGAACATTTCGCGCCGCGGTAACCGTTCCTTTCTGATTTTTTTCCGACGCGTCGTATTCGGCCGACGACGCGACACTGATGCTTTGAGAGGGACACGTCGGTATAAGTAGGAAAGATCTGACTTATGTCGCGCGTGGCGTGGTGTGGGAAATTTGCGCGGTCCTCTACTTCCTTCGGCTGATGCGGAGATCGGAGAGCCGAACCCCGGTGTCGTCATCGTTCCAATAATCGCTCGCCGTCGACGTTAGCGGGTTATCGTTGAGGCGTACGATTCGATCGAGGAGATCGCGCAACTGCTGCAGCAGTTCGGCCTTAGGGCAGACGATATTCAGCATCCGCAGATCGAATTTACCGGCCGACGAGACGGTCATCGTAAATTCGTTGAATTTGTAGAATTGCGTCCGAGTGGTGAAGTACAGATTGCCGTCGATGTAGCGGAAGATCGACGTCACGCCGGTCGGTATTCCGGGAAACGTCACCTCGAGAGGCGTAAATTTGGCGACTTTCTTGCTCTCGTGGCATTCGTCTATCTCGCCCACTGAGTTACCGTTGAACACCACGAAGGAACGTCCTCTGTGGGTGTTCACCGCTCCGTTGATCAACGTGTTTTCGAGAAATCCGAGTTCGTGCAGGGTCTTCGGCCAACCTGGCCGCAGACTAAATTCCGGATATTGAACCAAGTATACCAAATTATCTACGAATACCACGAGATCGCCGGACGGGGATTGATAGGCGGCGGTCACGCGCGTGTAATTGTTGTGAAGAAAACTCATGTGATTCGAGAGGGTTAAAGGTCCGTTGTACGTCCTATACCGTCCAGATCGATCGACCAAACGTAACGCTTGTACGAGATGTACATTCAATTTTCTAAAATCAATATCCCGTTCACGCGATCGAGGCTGCACAGGTCCGGCGACGGCGGCGGCGGCGGCGGCGGCGGCGGCGGCGTCCGACGCGGCGGATTGTTCACAATTTTTTCACCGTACAAACGTTGAATGTCGGCGATGTCGTTTTGGTCGAGCTTCACCGGATACTGCTGGTCCGGCTGTATCGCGAACATCACCGATGTTTTGCGCTCGTTGTGCACCAATCCGAGGGAGTGGTCGATTTCGTGCGTCAGCGTGTAATGCAGGGAAAACTTATCCGCGGCATGTTTGTTGACGTAAATGTGCCACGGCTCGTCCCCGTCGACGTGCACCTCGGAGACGAACCCCGCTTGGTCCGTCGGGAAAGACGCGTGGGCGAGCACGTTGCCGGGGCCGTCGAATTTGTCCGAGCACATTGCTCCGTTTACCTTGGTATTCGTGTTATAGTGACGTAGGCGTCGCCAAGATATTATAATGTCGGCATTCGGCGTTTCGAAGCGTTCGAACGTCAATGCCGAATGCTGCGACTATAGATTGAACGCCGCCCGCGCCGTTCTCAGCTCGGTCCCGTCGGCTAAGTGAAAATGCCCCGTCAAGTGCGTCTTCGGCCATTTGGACAGGCTCGCTTTTGTTCCGTGTTTCAGGATGTCTCGGAAACCGCATCGCGGTTTTCTCATAAATTGCAGCGTTTCGTTGTTGGGCGTTTCGTCGCCGCGGCGCCGGGTAATTCGTAGTAATTCTGAGGATCCTCGAAGGCTTTGCGAAGAACGTCGTTTCGTCTTTGAGCCGGAACCGCGTCCACGTCTTTGGACAGATATCCGTATTTCTGCAGGTAGTCGAACGTGAGCGCGTAATTTTCGTCCGTAATTGTGGAATTGATGCACCCCGCGGCGATAAAACACGCGGTTAACGCGATTATGCGCGCGAGCCGCATCGTCGAGAGCGAGAGAGAGAAAGAAGGTGTAACCGCGATGACGGCGCGTTGCGGTTTGAGCGCGATCTGAATGCGAACGTTTACGCGATGACGCGCTCGTTAGCGACAACGCGGATAGGTGGCGGGTGGCGGCGTGGCGGGGGGTTTCGGGCGTGAAAAAAAAATGCGTCGAAGATCCCGGCGGATGAGTCGGCCCGATGGGGAAAAATTGCGTCAACGATTCCGGCGGATGAGTCGGTTTGATTAAAACAAATGCATTAATTATTTTCTTTGATGCGTATTTTCCGTCTATTCATATATTTTCCTCGACGCAATTAAATGCTATTCTTAGTATATTTTTCTGCCGCAACACCCCCTTTTTTACCATATATAAAAACTCGATACTAGACTTGGGCGTAGTCTATCCGCACTTTTCGAGTGAACTCAAGACGATGGAGAAACTTAACGATTTAAAAAACGTGTGTGATGTATTACATAATCACATCACAGCCCTGACAAGGGAGGTTGAGGATTATTGCGACACGCTGCGGCAGTTGCGGCAGCGCTTGAAGAGCTTAACGGAAAAGGTGCCTCCCTGTCTGGAACTTATCGATCGCGTGGACGATGACGCCGTAATGCTCGAAAAAACGTGAGTATCGCTTTCAAACGTGAAATTGTTTCTTATGATATAATCAAACGATAAATTTTATATTTATGTATATTTATATTTATTTATACAAGTATTTATATTTATTATTCATATTTATATTTATTTATATTTATTAATTGTATTTTTTGCGTAGGACCATCATGACTTCCTTGGCGAAAAAATCTCGCCACCAGATCAAATTGTTTGTGACGAAACTTCGTGGGATGCATAGGAACATCGCGCGGCTGGACTCGCACGAAGAGGCGAGTCGTCACGAGAGAGACGACGACGAGGGGGATCGTTCGATCGAACGGTTCGTTCGAACCCGAATAGCCAAGAAACAGTGATACACATCAACGACGATGTCCCCGTATGTTGGGCCACCCAATGTCAAAAAAGGTGAAATACGATATATTGAAAAAATTAATTAAATGACGGAAGTTTATGTACAATTATATAATATTGTATTACAAATAAATATTAACAGTGAAAATAAATGTTTTAACGATATCGCGTTTTCTTCACCGCTCCCTTCCGCGTACTCAATCTGACGCTTGGCATTATCGCTCGCTCGCGTTCCTAACCGCACCTCGCGCTGGAGCGTCTCAGCGTTTCCGTTCGTTTCCTTGTCGCGCTATCGCCCCACCCCCCGTATCGCGCTCTTGCTTTCGCGCTCGCCGTTTCTCTGTTTGTCGCGTTAAGATGTATCGCGTTCCCGCGACCGGCCATTGTTACGCGCTCCCGCGACCGGCCATTTTCGCGCGCTCGGTAGCATACATATAATGTATACGTATATAAATACGGAGGTGGTATGCGAAAAGAGGAACACCGTTTGTCATAGATTTTGCGTCGATCTTTATTCGATAAAATATAGATAGAAGAATATATATGATACAATATATGGAGTAAAAATAAACGATTAAACACAATATGTATGAAATAAAAAAACGAGCAACGCAAGAAGATAAAACGATTAATACATTAAAAATGAAAGTATATTAAACTAGTAATATATAACGTTTTTTTTACACAAATTTAAAAAGTATTTAAATTCGCGGAGTCGATGCTGGCGAAACATTCGCGTCGCTCGATCCACCAATCGCGCAACTTCATCACGTTCTCCATGGCGCAGCACCGTTGGTGACGCCGGCGCCGGCAGCGAAACGCGCGATCGGCGCGAAGAGACTCCAACCGATCGACGTCCTCGTACTCCGCGTCGACGTCGCCGAGAATCTCCTGCAGCCATCTCTTCTTCTCGAGACCTTTCACGTAGATTCGCGCGTTGGGCGTCTCCTCTGTCTCGCGCAACTCGTCCAGGTTGTCACGCACCGCGCGTCGAACGATCGTCTTCGCCTGCCGATAGTCCGTGTCGCCGTCCTCCCAACGAAGGCCGTGATGGTTCGCTATCAGCCAACTGGCCCTCGCTTTCTCGGAGCTCGTCAGCAGATTCCAACTCATCGGTGCGCGAAACACGTGATGCGCGAGCACGCGCGTCTCGCTTCGCAGCACGGCCACCTCCTTCGCGACGAATCTGTCGCCCACCGTGAATCCTTGCAGGTTGACGAAGATCGTCGTCGTCGTCGTCGTTGCCGCTGTTGCCATTGCGTCTGCGCGCGTTGGAAAAAAATTAAAGAACAGACGTTCGTTTAAGTTGCTCGTTCCTAACAGAGTCTGAGAAACGATGGAAGGAGCCCGCGAATTTATATATTCCTCGTTTCCGGGATAAAAACACGCCCACAATCACATATTTCCGTTTCCCGGATGAGGTATCCTCGCAATCGCATTTTCAGTTTCCCGGGATTTTTCGTTAGATAATTTTGCGCACCACGTTGGTCAGCGGACTGTACTCGATGACGCGATCGTGAACAATGAGACAAAAAGCTGTGGTTTTCGGCGGAACGTTTTCCTTGTTTTTGAACTCAATGCGCACGTCCACGGTGGCGCTCTTCACCGATTCGTTTTGACGGGAACAATCGATCACCGCGAGCGGAGCTACCTGCGCGAATTCGCGCGGAGAGAAGAGCGCGTCGTCGCGACCGTTCCCGTAGTACGCTCCTCGAAATTTCGCGTACATTTCGTACAGCACGGCGAACTTGTTGCTCTCAAAATCCACGTTCACGTCGTCGTAGGGATAGAATTCCAAGTTGAGATACAATTTCACGTTGGCGAGCGCGCAATAATCGAACCTCGAGGCGTCGCCCGCGAATTCGTTTCGCCGTCCGGTCTGCAGCGCGAATATGACGTATCGCGGCTTCTCTAATTGCGGCGCGGCTTTCACGGCCCACGAATGCTTGGTCGTGCTCTGCAGCAGGGGAAATTCGTACAGATCCCAAGAGCGAAAGCCCGCGCTCAGAAATCGTCCGCTCTCCAACGTTCGCAACAGCGATAATTTAGTCACGTCGTTCAGCGCCATGTGAGGCATACGCCATTGCACTTTCAACAACGTAATTTTAGGATTCTTGGCCGGATCTCTCGGCACGGTCTTCTTCGGATCTACGACGCAGTTGTGGTCGCTACGAGAGCGTATCAGGATAAGCTCGTGTCGCGCGTTTATCACCACGCGTCTGTAGTCCTCGCAGAAACCCAAAAGAATATTCAAAGGTACGCAAAAGTTGAATTGATGCGACGCATTGTTCAGATTCGATTCGCTCGTCGGATAACTCCATCCAGCGTTCTGCAGTTTTCTGGCTCGTTCGACGGTCAGCGACACGTAGTTCTTTATCGTGCTGGTTATGACGACGTTTCTACACCGGTCGATCTCCACGCCGTCGAGCTCGTATCGAATTTCGTCGAACATAAACGCGACGCAGTTATTGACTAATTTCGCGTATTGTTCCTCATTCGTCGCGCCGTCGTCGTTGAGTCGTCCCTCGACGTACAGAAAACTGTCGCACGGCAGCGTATACAGATCCTGCTGCTGTATGGGTATTCGTATCTCGTCGTTGTGTCCGAACGTCGTGTTGACGTACGGGTTATACGGGTGAGTCTCGATTCCGACGATGCGCTCGTCGGAGATCGGCTCACCGCCGATACTCATCAGGATGTCGGCCATGATTTTTCCTCTCGAGGTAGAAACGGCTCGACGGTGACGCGTTTCTCACGGCGAGACCCAGCGATCGTAGGAACCTGATGTTGGCGTCGCTGAGAACGGCTCTCCTTCCTCCCCCGCCTCTTCTCTTTCCCGCGTTATCGATCTCGTCGTACAACGGGCTAGCTCGCTCGTTCGCACAATTCGCGCTAAATCCGTTCAGAACGAGCATCCCTCCTTTCGCTCTCTCTTCGGGGATACGCGCACACACACACACTAACCGTGACGACGACGTACGTGCAGTCTGATTGTTATCTCCTCGCCGCGAAAGTCGATCAAGCAATCCTTCTGATCCACGACTCGCACCGTGATATCGGTAACGTTTCGCGCGACGATCGGAAGGTAAATGATCTGCGTCGGGGTCTCCGACAGTTTATATCCCGGTGGAACTTTCGGCGCGAATTCGTGTATCGCGTGCACCGAGCGTCCGTTGCTGTACGCTCCCGCGGTGATGCTGCACTCGATGCAAATTATGTTCACGCTCATGACGTCGACGGGTCCGTCATAAACGTACCATTTGTTCGGTTTTAGAATACGATCTTTCGAGAAACCCAAGAGAGAACCGATGTTGTTCGGTTTTGTAAAATTCACTCGGTAGGCGCACTTTATCTCGCTCCTCATGGTATTCTCGTTGGCGCGAAGAGCGAGTACTCTGTCGCCACCGTCGTCGTTCTCGTACACGTCATAACCGTCACCGTCGTCGTCTTCGTTCTCGTATACGCTATAAACTTTGTCGTCGTCTTCGTCCTTCTCTGTTTGGTTCTTTTCTGTCGCCCGTCCGGCGTCGTCGGTCCTCGGTTTTCCTTCTTTTTCTTTAATTTTTTTTCTCTCGCGACGTTCGCGATAAAGAAGAGCGGCGCGCAGATATCTGCTCACGGCTCGCAGCTCGTACGATCCTTCCGGAACGACGATTCTCCGGTCGTCCTCGCCGAAGTAGAAGTGATTGTTCGCGGACGTAACGTTCGGTATCGAATTGTACGTCTCAAAAGTCGCCAAACCCAGCTCATAATCGCCGTCGCTCAGATCCAAAGCGGGAACGTGACTCGCCGTGAGAACGCTGCTGGTCCCGGTCAACGTGAAGGTGCGATTTCATTGACGCTAGAAACCAGCGTCAAATGGGGTCACGTGACTTTTGGCGTCAAGAAAATGTAGTGGGGGAAAAAGTTCAGACCGTTCCAACTTTTTCAACGTGCTACGAAATTCAAAGGTTTAACGTGTTTGAAGTTATACAATGGGTGACATCAACGAGAATGAAGTAAGTAATATATTAATATTATATGGTAGATATGGAATATTTTGATCATTCTTGTGGATAAATATGCTGCTTTTTAGGGTATTAATAAGTTATGATAACTCTACATTTTAGGTTATAGTTGGATATATCTGCAAATATATGAGTGATTAAAATAACTTTTGTTGAGGGATAGAGCTATGTTTGGATTAGTTGGCTATGTTAAATAATTAATAATAAACAATTAGTCATGTTTGCATATATAAACAATTTCAATGGAATGGGCTAGCAAACAAAGCTCGATTTTAATGCTTAAAATCTTATATTACAAATTCAAAACATTTAAACATTTCGGCTCTAAATGTGGCATTTATCAGTGATAAACAATTATAACCTTGGTCGTTTTAATTTTTCTTAAACGACCAAGGTTATAATTGTTTATCACTGATGAAGACCACATTTAATGCCGAAACGTTTGAATATTTTGAATTTGTAATATAAGATTTTGAGCACTAAGATCGAGCTTTGCTAGCTAGTCCATTTCATTAAAATAATAATTAATAATAATTTTTTTTTAGGAAATTGCAATGGTGCAGACATGCGGGGTTTGCGAAACAATTTGCAACGTCGCCGATGTGGACGGCCACGCATGTCTGGAGGGATTTGGGTGTTATGTCGATGAGGCGACACGCTATTTTTACCCGCTTTTAAGTATATATTTTATCTACTATAAGTACATTTTATTACATTGTAGGTGTATTTCACTAAAATAATAATTTTGTTTGTAGATGATGGAAAAACGTGCCTACGCCGTGCCTACATTGACGGCGTAGAGCAAATAGTTGAGGTCAACATTGGTGCAACCTTCAACCAGCATATACGTAAGTTATGGATTAATTGACACAATAATAAACTCTCCTGCTCCTCTACAATAAAATCGAATACTTTTTCACTTAATTTTAGTTGTGGCAGGAAATTGCCAATTAGCGAACTCCAGCTGTCAATCTAAAGAAAATGCTGTTGGCAGTAAAAATTTTAAAACTCCTTCCAAAAGAAAGGCCTCAAAGAAATTGTCGGTAGAAGAGGAAGAACATTTAATTTTGGCTATCCAACATAGAAGGCCTCTGTGGGACATTAGTCAACCGGTGGACCGGAGATCCAAGAAAACCCGGAAACGACTCTGGCAAGAAGTTGCTGATGAATTGAATGGTAAATAAATAAATATATTATACAGTTGGATTAGTTGGATATGATAAAATCTGATTTTTCTAGGTGTACTCGACGCAACTGCTGTACAGCAGAAATTTAAATCATTACGCGATACATATCGCAAAATTGTCCAGTCAGAGCAGTACCTTCCGAGTGGATCTGGGAGGAATGAAAATGAGGACCGTCACAAGTGGAAGCATTATAACATAATGGAGTTTCTTCGTGATACCAGTCTATCGAAGGAGTAAGTAACTGATTTATGTTATTATTATAAAGTAATGTTCCTGGCACAACACAATAGTAGACATCAGTTTCAAGATCAAGTACAAATTACAAATTCTGTATGGCATGGACAACAATAGCTCTCTGGTAGTATAATGGTTCTGTTATTATTATTGCTATTATTTGAAAATTATTTAATAATAATAATAATAATCCAACTATATTTATTTTTAATTTATTTATTATTTATTATTATTATTAAATTATTTTCTAACAATAGCAATAATAATAACAACCATTATACTATCCCAGCTACTGCATATGTTGTCCATGTCAAACAGACTTTGCACTTGATCTTGAGGCTAACTACTCAACCAAATTTCTAAAATTGCTCATTCTTTGTGCCAGGAACATCATTAGACAGCGATAAAGTTACTGTAATTCCACAATTTGTTTCTGTAATTTTTACTTTGTTCATTTATTGTAGCACGTCGAGTAATATTCCTAGCACAGAGAACGAGCTATTATCGGTGGACCAGTCAACTTCTCAAGTAGAAAGTCCGATTGACATAGATCCAAATGACAGTAGTAGCACAGAAAGTATGATCATTGTTTTATTATTATTTTTTTTTATATCAACTATAACTAATATAAAAATTTGTTTGCAGCGCCAACCTTATCAAGTACTTTTACGAGTGGAAAAAGACGAAGACTCAATACCAATTCCACTATTAATAGCAATATTTCAGTTGGTTCTACGAATCCGTTGGATAAACTAATCCAAATTTTTGAGAGACGAGAAAAGGCGCAAAATGTTGCACCACCAAATATAGATGATCCATTCGATGAGGTAGATCATATGCTACAAACAGCAGCATTACATTTGCGCAAAATGTCGCCTCAACTACAAATGCGAACTCTACATGATATTGTCCAAATGACCTTCTCCAGACTACAGGAAGAAAGGAATAATAACTAAGTTTTTTTCAGCTGGATGTTTTAGAAGATTCCGACAACACATTTTATATTTTTTTATACGAGCATAATTATAAAATTTTTTTATTTTTTTATTTTAACAAAATAAATAAATCTATAGTTATATAGACTTCTATAGTTATATAATATATTGTTTAAATTTTTTTAGATCTTTTTATTTTTTTCTTCAAAATATGGATGTAGTTGCGTATATTATGACGGTACACGTGTAATACATATTTAAAAAGCGGTATAAGAATAATTTTATTAATATAATATAAATAAGTATTATTGTAGTCTACTTATGATTAATTAAATGACTTATATATACCATTTTGATTGAATTAAAATGTCAAAAAAGTCAAACATAATGATGATAATTTTAATTACTGCTATTGAAGATACTGCCAGGGTATAGCACCCTCGCCGTTAAAATAATCGCAAAATTCATTCCTGATGTTCATGGCATCTCGAGAAGAATTGTTAGTGCCACAATTACCAAGATCTCTCAAGGCATGACTACTACCAATTTCCTTCCTCCAATTTCCAGGAATAAAACCACTAGGTCCATCGTGATCAATCATGTCCGCAGAAATATATTCGTTTTCGTCTAAATCCTGTTTTCGAAGCCAATTATGAATGCAAATAATGGCCTGGACAATTTGCATTGTATTTTTTACCGTAGCATCAATAGGCTTTTTCAATATTCTCCATTGACTCACAAGAATTCCAAAAGAATTCTCGATTGTTCTACGAGCACGACTGAGGCGATAATTATAGATGTTTTTTTCGTGATTAAGTCCTCCTTTTCCTGGATATGGTCTTAGCATGAAATCAGTTAACTGGAATGCTTCATCGGCAACAAGAACATATGGCATAGGATCACCATCGACCGTGAGTTTCTTAGGTTCTGGCAGTCCCATTTCTCTATTATAAAATTTCTGACCCACAATAGAATCTCGGAAAATTCCGCCATCACTACGTCTGCCATAAGCTCCGATGTCGGTGAACGTAAACATGTAGTTGGCATCACATATTCCGAGCAGTACAATGCTATGATAGTTCTTGTAGTTGTAATATAAAGAGCCAGCATTATGAGGACACTAAAACAAATGGAATTATATAGCTAGCTCGCCAGTTGCCATTATTAGATAATGTCAAATAAAAGAAATACCTGAATAGCAACGTGTTTTCCGTCAATTGCGCCAATGCAGTGATTAAAATTCCAGCAATCTTCGAAATCTTGTGCGATATTGAGCCAATCTTCCTTACTTAATGGAAAAGGAAGCACTTTTTTAGCAAGGCAATCCCATAATGCTGCACATGTCTCGGTAATAATGTTTGACACTGTCGTAGTTCCAACAAGATATTGATATGACATGGAGTTCATTGAATCACCAGTAGCCAAATATCTGAAAAAAAGATTTTGTATGTAATATTGTCCTTATGGAAAGAACACGTTCGATTTAACATATCCAGCTTACCTTAATGTCAGAGATAATCGTGCTGCAGCAGGTATGGGATCTCGAGTCACAGTCTGTTTTGTGATATGAGGTGCAACCAAATGCAGCAGGTCCTCAAATTGCGATAATGACATCCGCATATAGTTTTTAAACTTAGGGTTATACTTCGATAGAGTTGGATATATTGCGTGGTAAAACCCATACTTATTTCTCAATCTAAATATAGGATGTAACCAAAAACGCTTTTTTGTGTAGATCCGTTTCTTTTTCTCCTCTGAGTTCGTCCGCAATATTTCATGCACAATGACAATTAGTAGCATGTCATTCAGGAGTTGTTCCTCTTGAGCATTATTCAACTGCCTCGCACGTTCTGTCACCCATGTACGATATTTCTGCATGAAGGCCATTATGTTCAAAATACTCAGACAAACATAACCTTGTTGGGGACGAACTGTTATCGCAAGTCAAAAGCGGCGGTTTCACGACGCGCACGTTTTGCCGCTTACTTCTCCCTCCATCAGACGAGCGTCAAATTTAGTCACGTGACTATATTTGACGCTGGTTTCTAGCGTCAATGAAATCGCAGCTTGAGAGTCAGCGACATCGCGGGAGAACGTCGATCTTCCGCCGCTCCCCCAATCGATCTCGCGGAGAAATCGCAGGCACAGCTGCTGGCAGATTCTCTGATCGAACGTTTGGAACGCGCGACGATTGTACGTCACGATCGCGCTTTCGCCGCCACCGTCGTCGAAATACCGCGCGAGATCCCTCGGCAGACGGAGATTTCCAAAGGCGTCAAAATAGATCGCCGAGTTCCCTTTTTTCGCGTAAGCGACCCAGTGCGTGCCCGGGCCCACCGCGTCGTCGAAGTTCACGATGCCGCACTCCGCGCGTCGCACCCTCGTCGGCAGAGCGTCGCGCATAAACACCCTGCGGAAGAACGGCACGCGCAGGCGACGCGCCGCTCGATCGAGCTGCTCGTCAGTCGTGACGCCGTACGGAGATAGACGCGCTAACCTCGACTTCTTACGCGAGGTTTTTTTTTCGCCGACTCTCCTCGCGCCACTTCCGCGCTTCTTATACGGCGCGAGGTACAACCCGCGACCCTCCATCGCGCGATTGTGTCGCTGCAATTTGTCGAGTTGCTTCTGCGCCGCTTTGTTGGCGCTCACCGCTTTGGCCACGCCGGCCGCGCCACCGATCAAGGAACCGAGAGCGCCCAACATCGGTAGAAAGGAGTAGTGGATATAAGGGAGTTCCAATCCGTGGGCTCCGAGGGGGGGTGAGGGAGAGGGGGGTATTGGATTACGCGGGTGGTGAGGGGGTGAGGGGGGGGGGTATCGGATTACGCGGGAAGGGGTGAGGGGGTGAGGGAGGGGGCGGGGTATCGGATTACGCGGGGGGGGGGAGGAGGGGAGGGAGGGGAATATCGGATTACGAGAGAAAGTGAGGGAGGGGGGGTATCGGATTTCGCGGGAGTGAGGGAGAGGGGGGTGTCGGGTTACATAGGGGTATCGGATTTCGCGGGGGTGAGGGGAGGGGAGAGGTGTCGGGTTACACAGGGGTATCGAATTTCGCGGGGGTGAGGGGGAGGGGGGTATCGGGTTACACAGGGGAATTGGATTACGAGGGGAAGGGGTGACCTTGGCATACCACCGGGATGACTCACCTGATGACTCACCGGGATGACTCACCCGCGCCGCTGGTCCGCGCCGCTGGTCCGCGCGGGGGGGAGGGGGTCCGCGTTCGCCTTCGCGGTCGCGCCGCGGGTCCGCGTGGGGGTCCGCGGAGGTCCGCGGGGCCGCGTAGAAGTCCGCGGTTGCGCACTAAACTTATACTCCTTAGTAGTAGACGTTTTTATCTCTACAAACTCGCTACGCGGTTCGCGTAGGCAATCAGCGCCTCGTCCATGAGGGGAAATTGATCCCTCGTCAGGCGGAACAGGTCTTCCCGCGCGCGGCCGGGCGCGGATATTGTGCCCCCAAACGGAAGCCGGGGCGCGGGGGAGGAGCGCCTCTTTCTTCAAACACCTCTACAGCGTCTTCAAACTGGGGAGCGTCGGGCCCCCTCAAAATTTCATTGTCTTCTATGTCTTTAGGCACAAAAGTTTTGCGCGGAGACATTACAAAAAACTTAGTTTAATCACCCGAACACAAAACACGTTCGTATACAAGAAACTCGTAAAAAATATATACGTGTAACCCTTTGCGCGGACTTGACGAGACTGAATTCAATGACGGTTGCAAAAGTCGCCAGAGAAAAAAATATAATGGCGGTGTATAAAACTGATAGTCGCGATACGTCTCGCATTACACCTGCGTGCGCCGATGTCCGCCAGAACATCGGTGCCTCGCTTCTATGTTATGATATGCAATATTTGATTGCAAATTCAAGCAGCCGGAGTTTTGGTGGACGTCGCATATACGGCTCGAATAGAAATGCGCGCGAAGAACATATAGTATGATTTATACTTAAAAAAAACAATCTATCTACGCAGTACGTTAAAGACAAAGGAAGAAATGACGTCATCGGGACGATGATCGACCCGATAACGCATCGAACCTGTTGGAACATGTTCGTTGTAAACAACATTTTTTTGAGGAAAAGGGGGGTGTTATCGCGGAGACTAAACAATTTCGCGCTATTTTTTTACGACGCATTACGCGAAACAAAGGAAAAGATCTTTCAAAAAATCAGTTGGAGCGAGAGAGAGAGAGCAAAGGGTATATAACGAGGGATGAAGCGCATCGAGCCGCAGTAGTCAGATTTGAGAGTGATACATCGATCGAAAAGTATCGCGGTTTCTTCGTTATTGTATGATTGAACATTATCACGTGCAAGTGCTCTGGAAAAGAGATTCTTTTATCGCTCAATCGCAAAGATGTTTGTCCTGCTGTCGAGACCTTCGAACATTCGCGATTTTAGCGCCGAACAGCTGCAATTTGTGCCGAAAACCGTTCTGTTGCAAATGTGCGGCGATCACATTTACTACGTGTGGGACAAGCTTCCGGAGCATATAAAGGAGGATTCGGAGGTTCAGACCTATCGTCGCTGTGACGAACATTACAACCAACCGTGGCAGCGAACGCACATCGACGGTCCCGCTCCGATGATTAAGTATTGCGGCGAATGTCAACGAAACAAACATTAGTTTTCGCGACGTGAACATTTTTTTATTTTTTCATAACAGTGAGCAAGAAGAAATGACGCTTGACAATAATCGCTCGGTGTTACCGGACTATGAAAGTGATGAAATCGATGACATTCCATACTATTGCAACCGTTTTTATTATGGTGACCATTTAATAGATGATATCGCCAATGCTTTGCGTGATGAAGATCGAGGACGAAAATCGACGGATGTGCAACGAATATCACTGGTGCAGTTTGTTCGCGATCGCGAACTCGGGATACGCGGAACCGATAAACGCATCGTTAGACAAGGAGTTGTTATCAATACCGATAAGCATCCTTATGACTGGAAGTCTAACATAAGACGAAAAATATACATACAGGTGCGGAACGAGGTAAAAGAATGTGAAGCTCGTCTAGTTCGTGATAATCCTTTATACATTAAACTGTTTAAACATGACTTTAAGTCGCAGTATGAGGAGTATCGCTATTGGGCGACTAAAGTTATGCGTGAGATAGAAAGCTGCTCAGTCGATCTGCTAGTTCAAATTCACACAGGTATTGGGAAGTGCGTTGAAGTGGTGGCGAGGTACAATGTGCATCTGATATACTATAACCTTTTCGTCTACAATAAGATGCAAAGAACTCTTGAACGTGAACTTATCGATTGTGATAATTGGCACTGTGATGTCCCTTTCTTTAGTCTTTATAAATTTATGTTGGAACACTATAACATTCAGTATACCTTTCGAAATTGTCCAGCATGTCATCGATGCGTGTGCAAGTGCCCCTTCGAAGAGTGTGACGTAATCGACAAGACTACATTATGGAATATGCGTCGAATTCGTGGTGATGAACAACCTGAATCTGATGAACAACCTGAATCTGAATCTGAATAGATAAAACATGGAGCAATTCGAGCAAACCGAACGCGATCTGTTGGAGCTGTCCGACCAAGTAACTACCTTGGGTGAATATTTCACATGGACGCTGCAATGCGCGGAATTCGTCGAGCAGCTCGAGACACGAGCTCGAGACTTTCGCAGTAGTGCCAAACGTCCGCTCTCGATCGGGCAAAGGCAATCGTTGGTTGCCAGAATAGCGCGACTCGAGGGTGTGAAGTCGCGATTGGAAAGACAATTTATCCATAGCGGTGGTGATTATGCGAACGCCGGTAACAGTGGCGACACGCGCGCGGCAGAACTCATATGGCGAGAAATCAATGCCGCGTTCAAAACGCGAAGAATGACCGGTGCGGTAATTAATATAGACCATATAGAGCCGCGACAATTTTTAGAAGACGCCTGCAGCGTAGTGTGCAAGCGAGTGCGAGACATTATAAAAAAACATAACTGTGTCAAAGTGAACACTGCGTTCAACGGGGAGTTTGTGGCAGGTGATAAACGTGACAATAAGAGTATATGTACAAATAACATAGAACTCTGTCGTACATCGCACTTGCGCGATTGGTACGAGCGGCACGTTATCGAGCCCACATTAGCAAAATTCGAGGAGTTCCAGGAACGCGACAGTGAGTGGGCGTTGACTCGAATCCTCAATTTGACGGTGAACGTCAACAAGTAAATCCTTTGCGCGCGGGGTGTCACTTGGAATTGTCTAAAGACATTAAAGTAAAGAACGCGGTGATCAATGTGCTGTCTATGGACAATGCATGTTTTGCATAGTCAGTGGTCGCCGCCTTACATCCAGCCGAAAGACATTCAGAACGGGAATCATCATACCCGCATTATTCAAGGGTACTGGATTTACGAGACATTGAGTTCCCAATGACGTTGAGTCAAATTAAACAGTTTGAACGACTCAACAATATATCCGTCAACGTCTATACCATCGAGGGACAGAAGACGTCAAACGTTCTTCCAATACGGCTTACCGACCGCACGAGTGTTAAAAAACATGTGAATCTGTTGTACATGCAGGATCCGCGAGACAAAAATGTTGGACATTTCGCGTGGATTAAAAATCTATCCCGTCTCGTGAGCTCACAATTGAGCAAGCATCATGGTCAGAAGTACATTTGTGTGATCGGTAAGTACTTATATTTTTTAATAATATATATATCATTTTTATATTTTGTGTATAAAAAATTTATATTTATGATTCTTTTTTTTGCAGATGTCTTCACTACTTTAGTTCGAGCGACAAGTTGCAGTCTCACACTGTGGACTGCCAAAAGGTAAACGATTGCGCTATCAAACTACCGAGTGAAGACAACAAGTGGCTGTGCTTCAAGAACCACAGCTGGAAAGAGCGACTTCCCTTTGTGGTATACGCCGATCTGGAGTGTGTGCTGCAGAAGACACAACCGGAGACGGAACACGCGTCATACGCCTATCAACATCATCGAGTATGTAGTATAGCATACTACGTACAGTGCTCGTACGATGAAACGTTATCAGCGTATCGATTTCGTCGCGATAACGACTGCGTCGCGTGGTTCGTCGAGGAACTCAAAGAATTGGCGCATCGCGTAAAGAACATATTGTCCGACATTGTATGCATGCGAAAAAATTATATTCTAGATTTTAGAATAATCCGATAAACTACAGAGTATTTCCCACTAAAATAAGCGCCAAGGTGATATCCTAAAGGTAAGAGGATTTCCCTCTAATAAGTAGTATAATGAAATATTCTAATAAATATTCTAACAAATTAGAATATACCAGATACCTCTAATATGAGTAAGTAGCTTAGTAATAGAATATATTCTAATAATATAGTATATATCCTTTAGTATATATCCTTTAAATGGATTAAAAAGGACACTCTTCTAAGAGTTAAAATACAATGAAAAAAATAAGGAATTACACAGAAATTAGGAATAAAGACTTTAATAAGATATGGATATTCCTTATCCTTATTTTATTTAAATCTTTATTCTTAATTCCTGTGTAGTTTCTTACTTCTTTCATTGTATTTAAGCTAAAAAGATGGAAAGAAAATACAAAATGCCAAAGTAGACAAGTGGAATATGCAACGTGTTAAAATAAAAAAGAGATACATGAATCACTTATACAAATAATCTTACACTATTACAATATATGTCTAAAAGTTACATAAGTGTTCCCATCAGACCCCACATGAGCAATAGACGGATAAAAAGATACAAGGTCTCAGTGCTCAACCAGAAACCATTCCGCAGTAGGCCTAATTTCATAGGAGTTCAAGTGTTCGTTGAAACTAACGGTCCGCAACCCTGACAAAAGAAAGAGAGGACGCTCTTGTACATTTTGTGATCTCACTATCTAACACAAGTTTCCAAAAAGAGGTAAGTCCTCTTCGTAATTAATAACAAGAATCATGTTAGATTTGTAGCAGGTTCCACAAATGACTACTTCTTTAACTGCAAGTGAATGTCTCAATTCATCAGGTAAAATATTTTGAAACATTTCAAAGTTCTCACAATTTACTAGTCTACGTTTCTTTGGATGGTATTTAACGTCATTTGAGAAGCCTCGCCTACTCAGGATCCTTGCACAACATGCAAGTGCATATCTTTTTGCAATTGAAAGAGGTAGATTTTTACGGCAACTCATGTTATTCGCCTCTCTTTATGACAGGACGATGCTTTCCTTCTAGTCTCATTGACCAGATATTTATCATCGGTCCTATCAAATTGAGGCCAAGTGTTCGCGATCGAACAAAAACTGATTATTTGCTCGCTCTGTCCCGGGGTATGCCTCGCGCACCGAGTCCCCGAGACAAAGGAGCGAGTAAATATAGGCCACCGTGGAACTCTGTTTTTCTGTCCTTCGAATGTATACTAGGAAATATACCGATACTGGTCGACTTTACTCTGAAGGGCAGAAAAACCGAAATTATTTCAAAACAGCTGATCGGTGGCCGGCCTCGAGTTCAACGTGACGTACGTAAAACTAATTTCTCGAGACGCCGACAGCGGATTGGCTCAGCGGAATTTTCGGCTCGTTACCGGGGGTCCGGAAGATTCGAGAGAATTCGGAGGTCGTGGGTATAAAACTCCGGACTTTCGCGCGCGAGCCCAAAAAATCGTACGAAAGTTTCTCGGAACGAGCGTGTTAAAGTTACTCGCACTTTCGAGGTTTTATTTTCACGCGCGGGAATGGCCGTCGTTCGTGTGTATTATACACTTGTAAATACTGTACATTCTTGGATTATAGAAATTTCACAAAAGACAACTTTCTACGAATTAATTCCTTCCTTCCCGCGACTCCCTCGACCATTCGCGTACATTTTATGGTCCTTCGAGCCGGATCTGCTTGACCGGTATTCGTGAATTGTGTGAGTGAGGATCCTGGTGAGCTTCTCGCGCTTCGAGTGACCGCCGGGTAGAAGACATGAGTCGCGAAGTAGAGGGAATCGTCCGCTCCCAAAACGAGCTGTACGGCCGCATTTCGCGCGCGTACGAGAACTTCAAGAAGTCGGGGCCGACGAAGATCACGTTGGGGCTGGCCGAAGCGCGCCTTTAAGCTCTAGAAGCGAACTGGGCGAAATTCGAAGCGCAAAATGACCAATTGCTCCAACAATCGCAGGAGGCTCTCGATAAGCTCGACTACCAGAAGCAAGACTTGCCGGGGGTAGCCGAGGAAGCCTTCCTGCAGCAGAAAGGAGCGTTCTTAGACGTCATCCGCATCCTGAAGGCCAAGGAGAAGAGCACCGCCGAGGCCGCCGAAGCGGCCGGTACAGCGGAGTCGACTCCCCGCACTACTCTGCCTCGTATACAGCTACCGCATTTCTCTGGAAAGTACGAAGATTGGCCGTCATTCCGCGACTTGTTCCTGTCCATTATCGGGAAGGACTCAGATACGACGAAGGTGGAGAAACTCCATTATTTGAAGTCCTGCTTGAAAGGTGAGGCTGACCTTCTTATTCGCAATGTGCCAACGACGGGCGAAAATTATGAGCGCGCGTGGAAAACTCTGAGTGCGTATTATGAAAATAAGCGATTACTAGTGCGCGCGTATCTCGCTAATTTCATCGCCTTACCGAAGATGAAGAGCGAGTCGGCCGTCGAGTTGCGTAAGATCTTCCATAGCATAAAAGCCACGGTCAGCTCATTAGACAGTATCGGTCGGGCGATTAGCCGCAGCGAGGATCTATTCGTCTATCTCGCTGTCGAACTCTTAGATCCGCAATCGCGTCGCGAGTGGGAAAATTCCATAAGTGCCGCGAGCGAGCCTCCGTCGTATATATTGCTCGAACAATTCCTCGATCGCCGGTTACATACGTTGGAGTCGATGCTCCCCGTAAAAGCCGATGGTGCCGCGAACAAGGCGAGCGACGGAACGCGGAAATCGACGCGGAATCACCTCAGGATGGCAAGGGTGAAGCAAAGCGTGGCCGTTGCTCTCTCTGCCAGAAAGAGCACATACTCATGTTCTGCGACGACTACAAGAAAAAGACGGCCGTCGAGCGGAAGCAATACGTCGACGATAACGGGTTGTGCGTGAATTGCCTCGGGAAGCACAAATTAGATGACTGCGCCGGGAAGAAAAACTGTTACGCGTGTGGGGCGCGCCATCATTCGTCTCTCCACGACGCGTGTCGCGAGCTCGGGGTCGCGAAGACGTCGCACGTAGCAACGGATTCGCCCGTCAAGTCTGTGGCGGTGCTTCTTGCCACCGCTCGCGTCCGCGTAGCCGATCGCCACGGTGCCTGGCACACCGCGCGAGCCTTGATAGACCAAGGCTCGGAATCGTCGATGATTTCGGAGCGACTCGCGCAACAATTGAGACTGCCTCGCGTTCCTGTCGCGGTGAACGTCTTCGGAATCGGCGGGTTGCAAACGGGAGTAGCCCGAGGTCGAGTTGCGTTGCGATGACGCTGTCCTCGCGGAGCGAGGGACGGGCGTTTACCATGTCCGCTCTCGTGTTCCCGCGGCTCACCGTGTATGCCGGTGGCATCGAAGCCGGAGCGGCTACTTGGCCGCACCTTCGCGGACTAGAATTAGCGGATCCAGAATTTTGCTCTTCAGATCCGATCGATGTACTCCTCGGCGCCGACATTTACGCGTCGATACTCCGTGCGGGGCTCCGGAAGGGAGGACCTCGCGAACCGGTCGCCCAGAACACGACGTTGGGGTGGATCCTCTCGGGAGTGATCGCTGATTCCGTTTCCGGACACGTCGCGTACACTCACCAATGCCGGATCGAGGAAGATCTGGTGAGCGTGGTGCGCCGGTTTTGGGAGCAGGAGGAAGTTCCGTCGAGCGCGGTGGCTCTCACGAAGGGGGAAGCTGAGTGCGAGGAACATTTCGTCCGGACGCATTCGCGACGGCCCGATGGACGCTATGTGGTGCGCCTTCCTCTCATCTCGCCGTTGCCGGACCTCTCCGAAACGCGTCGCGTAGCTGAGCGAGTGCTTCGAAGCATGGAGAGTCGGTTCGCGCGGGATGCCGACCTCCAGAACGCGTACGTGGATTTCATGAAGCAGTATGCCGAGCTGGGGCATATGGTGCCAGTCCGCGGCGACGACTTGATTAGCGCTCGCGTGTGTTACTTGCCGCATCACGGCGTTCTGCGGGAGACGAGCTCTACGACCAAGCTGAGAGTAGTCTTCAATGGCTCAGCTACAGTCCCGTCCGGGGACTCATTGAATCAGCGCCTGATGGTCGGACCCAACCTGTTGCCTGCGCTGACGGACGTTCTTCTACGATGGCGCCGCCATCGATTCGTCTTTGCCACGGACATCGAGAAGATGTACCGGCAGATTGACGTCCATCAGGAGGATGTGGACTTGCTGCGGATTCTCTGGCGGTTCGATCCACGAGAGCCTATACTAGAGTATTGGCTCACCACTGTTACGTACGGCCTGGCCACGATGCACCAGCTTGCCAAGGATGAGAAGCATCGATTTCCGGAGGGAGCAAGCGTCCTGGAGGAGGACACCTACATGGACGACGTGATCTCCGGAGCGAAAACGCTGGCTGCCGCTTTAGAGAAACGGAGACAGTTGGAGCGGATCTGCATGGCGGGCGGCTTCCCGCTGAAAAAGTGGTCCGCCAATGACGAGACTCTCCTGGAGGACGTGCCGGTGGAGGATCGTTTACTGAAGGAGCCTCGAGGATGGCAGCCGGGTGAGAGCCATCTGACCTTGGGCCTGCGGTGGCATCCGCACGACGATCAATTCTCGTATGCGACCCAGCTGATCCGGACAGAAACGTTCACAAAACGAACGGTCCTCTTGCTGACAGCAAGACTATTCGACCCACTGGGGTGGCTCGCCCCAGCCACGGTGCGCGCGAAGATCCTTTTCCAGTCCACGTGGTTGCTGGGGATTGAGTGGGACGAGCCGCTCCCGGAAAAAGATGTGCAAAACTGGAGAGCATTCCAGTCTGATCTGCCCTCCCTGGAAGCCATCCGCGTTCCGCGCTGGCTGACGAGCGGAGACGAGGGCTGCCGGCTGAAGCTCCATGGCTTTGCTGACGCCTCGGAGCGAGCCTATGCCGCCGTCATCTATTTGCGAGTCGAGAGAGGAGACGGAGAAGTGGAAGTGAGGCTGCTCGAGGCAAAAACGAAGGTTGCACCGCTGAAACAGATGACCTTGCCGCGTTTGGAGCTGAGCGCCGCGACCTTGCTTGTGCGACTAATGGCTCACGTTCAGCGAGTCCTCGAAGCGAGGAATGTCCCCTCGCATCTGTGGTCGGACGCCAAGGTTGTGCTGGGCTGGATCCGTGGACATCCATCGGCCTGGAAAACCTATGTAGCCAATAGGGCAAGCGAAATCCAGACGACGCTACCTGACGCAATCTGGCACCACGTTCCCGGGCGAGAGAACCCCGCCGATTGCGCTTCGCGCGGCATATCCTCAACAGAGCTGGTAAACCACCCGCTCTGGTGGCGCGGCCCATCATGGCTAAGGACCGAATCCGGCCCGTGGACCGCCCTTCCGGAAACCGAGCTTCCTGCTAGCCTGCCGGATCGGCGAACGGCTGTGCACGCAACGGCCACGCCCACGGAGAAGATCGACGAGCCCTCAGAGTTGACGGGATGTTCCTCCCTGACACGACTGTTACGACGGACGGCCTGGTGCCGTCGCTGGCTGCGGCGATTGCCCCGGCAGAGGACCGTCGCTGACTCTCAAATCGATTTCGAAGCCCCGCTCGTACTCCGGTTTTCCGAGCTCGATGACGCCCGGCGTGGCTGGATCCGAGTGGTGCAAGAAGCAGCATTTAGCGGGGAGCTGAGAGCGATTTCAAAGGGCGAGCAGCTGCCGGCACGCAGTAGCCTCGCTAAGCTAAACCCGCTTCGAGACGAGCAAGGGATCCTGCGAGTGGGAGGGCGACTCCGGCACGCCCCCCTAGCTCCCGACGCAAAGCACCCGATGATCCTGCCGAGTGAGTCACATTTCACACGGCTCGTCATCGATGCTCACCATCGACGGACGCTGCACGGAGGTGTGCAAATGACGCTGAGTTCCATCCGGCAGGAGTTTTGGATACCCCGAGGTCGCTCACTTGTAAAGGGCTGCATCCACCGCTGCTTAATCTGTCTGCGATGGCGGGCGGCCTCGCCGCAGCCGCTCATGGGGGACCTGCCGCCGCCCAGGGTGACCCCATCTCGCCCGTTTCTTAACACGGGCATCGACTATGCCGGTCCAGTATGGCTGCGGACGTCCAAAGGCCGAGGACACCACGCAGCCAAAGCGTTTATTACTGTCTTTATTTGTTTGAGTTCCAGAGCCGTTCATTTAGATGTAGCGTCGGACTACTCCGCGGAGGCGTTCCTGGCCGCCCTACGCCGATTCGTCGCCCGCCGAGGCCTGTGTCGCGCGCTTTATAGCGATTGCGGCGGAGCCGACGCTCAGCTGAAAGCCTTGTTCTCCGCTAGCGACCAGGAAGGCCGACGAATCGCAGCACGCGTCGCAGAAGAGAGCATACAGTGGCATTTCAACCCTCCGGCGGCGCCTAACTTCGGCGGAATTTGGGAGGCCGCCGTGAAATCAATGAAGTTGCACTTGAGGCGGGTCATAGGCGAAACGAAACTAACGTACGAGGAGATGGCCACCGTCCTTGCGCAAGTCGAAGCGTGCTTGAACTCACGCCCGCTCCAAGCCCTATCAGATGACCCGGAGGACTTAACCGCGCTGACGCCGGGCCACTTCCTCATCGGCTCAGCACTCAAAGCAGTACCCGAGCCGTCTCTAGCCGAGGAGTCAACGAGCCGTCTCTCCCGGTGGCAGCTGCTGCAAAGAATTCGGGATCAATTCTGGGACCGGTGGTCAAAGGAATATCTCCACACGCTGGCGCACCGGCCAAAATGGGTCAAAGCTAGCGAGGAAATTCAGGTCGGCCGATTGTGCCTCCTGAGGAACGAAACGACCCCACCGACGAAATGGCCTCTAGCGAGAATCGAGGAGCTGCACCCCGGGGGAGACGGCCACGTCCGCGTGGTCTCCGTTCGAACGGCTACCTCGCGCTTTACCCGGCCCGTGAGTAAGCTCGTTCTCCTCCCCGTGAGCGCCGCGTCTGATGACGTCCGCTAAGTACATCCCCGGTACATACTAACGGTCAAATTTAATTTTTCCTTAATAATTTGCGTTGCTTTGTACAAAATATTGCCTTGTAAAATTATCGTTAATATTGTGCTCAGTGTGAACTCGCCGATAGCGAGAAGCGTAAAGTCTAAACGTACTTAATATCCCCTCGCCTGTGTTGCGAGACGTACTTGCGTTCCATCGCGTGCTATTCGGCCAAGCGCGTCCACGTTCTCGGCGCGTGTTCGGTGGCGACGTTACCACAGTATCATTCGTAGGTTGCACCATACGAGGCGGGCGGAATGTTCGCGATCGAACAAAAACTGATTATTTACTCGCTCTGTCCCGGGGTATGCCTCGCGCACCGAGTCCCCGAGACAAAGGAGCGAGTAAATATAGGCCACCGTGGAACTCTGTTTTTCTGTCCTTCGAATGTATACTAGGAAATATACCGATACTTCTGCGAATTTGGTCGACTTTACTCTGAAGGGCAGAAAAACCGAAATTATTTCAAAACAGCTGATCGGTGGCCGGCCTCGAGTTCAACGTGACGTACGTAAAACTAATTTCTCGAGACGCCGACAGCGGATTGGCTCAGCGGAATTTTCGGCTCGTTACCGGGGGTCCGGAAGATTCGAGAGAATTCGGAGGTCGTGGGTATAAAACTCCGGACCTTCGCGCGCGAGCCCAAAAAATCGTACGAAAGTTTCTCGGAACGAGCGTGTTAAAGTTACTCGCACTTTCGAGGTCTTATTTTCACGCGCGGGAATGGCCGTCGTTCGTGTGTATTATACACTTGTAAATACTGTACATTCTTGGATTATAGAAATTTCACAAAAGACAACTTTCTACGAATTAATTCCTTCCTTCCCGCGACTCCCTCGACCATTCGCGTACATTTTATCCGGCTCGAAGGACCATAAAATGTACGCGAATGGTCGAGGGAGTCGCGGGAAGGAAGGAATTAATTCGTAGAAAGTTGTCTTTTGTGAAATTTCTATAATCCAAGAATGTACAGTATTTACAAGTGTATAATACACACGAACGACGGCCATTCCCGCGCGTGAAAATAAGACCTCGAAAGTGCGAGTAACTTTAACACGCTCGTTCCGAGAAACTTTCGTACGATTTTTTGGGCTCGCGCGCGAAGGTCCGGAGTTTTATACCCACGACCTCCGAATTCTCTCGAATCTTCCGGACCCCCGGTAACGAGCCGAAAATTCCGCTGAGCCAATCCGCTGTCGGCGTCTCGAGAAATTAGTTTTACGTACGTCACGTTGAACTCGAGGCCGGCCACCGATCAGCTGTTTTGAAATAATTTCGGTTTTTCTGCCCTTCAGAGTAAAGTCGACCAAATTCGCAGAAGTATCGGTATATTTCCTAGTATACATTCGAAGGACAGAAAAACAGAGTTCCACGGTGGCCTATATTTACTCGCTCCTTTGTCTCGGGGACTCGGTGCGCGAGGCATACCCCGGGACAGAGCGAGCAAATAATCAGTTTTTGTTCGATCGCGAACACCAAGAATCCCGGCTTTCATGTCTCAGACATGTGATAGCAGTTTTTATGGCAGGATCTTCTTTATTAATGCTTCCTAAAATGTTAGAAGAAGATTGTTATTTAAATGCAAAATTTAATTCAGCGCATACTAATAATTTCTGTAATTACATTACAACTTTCTTAAAACACTATGAATTTATTCCTAAGAAATGAAAAAATACTCAATAGTATTATAATCGTGGTCTAGTTTGATTCCAGAAATATGTGAATGAAAAGAAAACTTTACCTTCTAGCTTAGCCGGCTTAATAATTTTTGTCCTTTCCAGTGCCTCCGAGACACATTGCATTGAAGAAGAAGGGAGGTGAAAGGTTCCTGCGTCCTTCTTTTGGAAATTGTATTTAATATTTTTTACCTTATTTGGTAGTTTACCCTGGGCATTTCTATGCGTTGTGTCAGGAGGAATGTAATAAATAGCCTGCGAGATAAAAGAAGTTTTCACTGAGATTGCAGTTGTTTAGATACATTGACAATAATATTTATAAACAAAAGTAGTTTACCGGATCTTCAGAGGGAAAAAGAACACAGATCTTCTTCACAATTTCTGCATATTCAAACTGGGATGGTCTGCAATTCCACAAAGAATAAACATTAACTTTTATGAAAACATATACTGGACCAGCTAACACTGATATTCCTCAAAAATCATTATTAGTACTTACACATAATTCACTTTCAACATCTCATGAACCTCAGAATTTGTTATTGAAGATTGATCTCTCTCATTCAGCGTCCCTTTCAGCTTGTAGTTATCCACCGCTGCCTCTGACTTTAGGTCATACGTCCTTAAATATGTTTCAAGATCCTGAAAACACAAACAATAATTAAAAATAGACAAAAATTAAAGATGTACAGAGTAATTAAGAGAGAACATATGTACCAATTCTTTCAAGTGAGCAAGGCCGTTAAAAGAAGCTAAACGTTTGTTTGGTTCATAATTTGACTTTGATCTGCTCCTTTTTTTTACCAGATGTTGAGTATTCGCTTTCATTGTCAGTGTCAGATTGTGCTGATATTGAGCTCCCAGCTCTGGAATCTTCGAAACTCTCAGTTTCCGAACTTTTAGATGTTGTCTCTTTTTTCTGAACGGCCTTGAGAAACAGAATAACACAAGTTACAGAAATGAAAAACGAGGAGTTCCGTACCATCAACCTGCTGAGCAATCTGACAAGTTATTTGGTTAGCTGATTTACCTATTATAAAAATAGCATTGACAAAAGGAAAACATTAAAAAAGTCAGACTTGGTTAGCAGATTGGCAGGGAACTCCTTAAAGTTGATAGTATTTTTCATAAAAGTTGTACCGTATTATGTATGTATCATGATTGATGATTATCAACAACACAGATACATAGCTCATGCTAAGATATCACATGCTAGACGAATACTTGTTTTGTTAGTTAGTAGTTCTTACCTGACCAGTTTCTTTACATGACTCGACACGTTGCAACACGGGAAATAAGTTTTCCTCCTCATTCACAAACTCACTATTTGGAATATTTAAAATATATGTCCCATCAATATCTTTGAAAGTTAAACTTTCTGTATTTGTATAACTCTCTTCAATCTATAACAGAAAATTCTTATTAATATGTACAAACATAGAATTAATAACATATTATATAATATACCTTTTCTGATGCGGCATTCTTTCTTAGATTTAACAAGCAGTCTTCGAAGTCTGCCCGAAGGCCAACTTCTGGGATAAGTTCTCTAATCAAATCTTGCGTGAGAACTGTCAATCTCCGTAATGAATTTATTTTTTCGTCTACAACAAACAATCAAACATGCAATATATTTCAACACAAAGCAGCAAAATACACAATATCCCGCTTAATAAGGTAACTATAATATAATAAAATGTGATTGTTTCGTGCTCGACCGGAGATTCCGCGGAGCGTAATTTTTGCCGGCACCACTCAGAAAGAGTGCGAAACGAGGGGAGGGCTGCGGATGAGAGAACGACGTTCGTAACCGATTTGCATCGAGAGCTCGATGTCAAAAGACCGTTTCACGGTATGTACACTATGTCGGAATTCGAATCGCTGGAAATCCTTACGACGGAGATGTTGCGGTCGAGCGGCGGAAATCTTGTCCGTGAGATAGGCGACGAGCGCGAACGCAACGCGATGACCGTGATCGGAGGCGAGCTCACCTGGTGAGCAGGGTAGGACGGTCACGCTCGAAGATTGCTGTAATCACGCACTTGGAATAGCTAATTGAGACAAGGCCGTTCTTTTCCGCCCGGCGAAAGACGGAAATAGGGGGAGAGATCCGAAACGCGGCGTTCTCTGATTGATCCGGATGATTGACAGAGTTGCGCTGTGGGCACAATTTTCGCGGACAAAGACACTGAGCGTATCAGGAGTTGCGCCGTGTTCTGATTCTCGACAATGTCGGCATGCGCGCGCGCACCTGTACGTGGGGCAGCATCGACACGTGATCGACCACCCGGGACGGCATGATCGACAACCCCGTACGGATCGAAACCGTGCCACGAGACTGACAGCAGGTACGTAGCAGTCAGCCTCGTGGTCCGATTACATCGCGCGAGAATATGTTCGACCCCATAGTGATACGTGTTCACACTTACACACTTTCACAAGAATTCCAATTCGTATATATATACTTACTCTCAAAACGGCTGATTAATTCGCCTAAATTGTGCTGAAGCAGCCACTCTTTTACTTCTTTCATTTTTTAAGAAGCACTAGAAGCACAGAAGGTTACGTATCATCACCACGCACGAATACTACAGCGCGGACCGTGAGCAGTATACGACGAGCTTGCGTGAGCGCGAGTGTCATTTGTTAACCGATCACCGAAGTAGCATTTTAGAATATTTTCTTTGTTTCAGAAACTATTCTTAACAAGAGACTTTTAGAGGGAATTATTCTAAATTTTTTAGAATATTTGATTAGAGGAAAGCTTTAGAGGGTTTTGTTCTAAAATCAAGAATATAATTTTTTCGGTGGGTAGACCTAACGCGAGACGAGTGGGAGACATTTCACAGCGCGGCGCAATGTCACATATGTGAAAAACCGTTCGCGCCAAATGATAATCGTGTACGCGATCATTGCCACCTAACTGGACGTTACAGAGGTCCAGCACACTCGACGTGCAATCTGAATTATAAGGATTCTCACTTTATCCCAGTAATATTCCACAATCTGTCAGGCTATGACGCGCATTTCATTATCAAGGAGATAGCTGCCGCGTTTGAATGCAAGATTGATGTACTGCCTATAACAAAGGAAAAGTACATCTCATTTACTAAACACGTGAAAGACACCACGGAAAGATCAGATTCGCGAAACGATATAAAATTAAGATTCATCGACTCGTACAAATTTCTGAGCGCGAGTCTCGCAAAATTGACATCCTTCCTAGATAATGATAAATTAAAAATTATACGTTCAAAATTTTCCGCGTTATCCGACGACGATTTCAAATTATTGACGCGAAAAAGTTTTTCCATACGAATACGTGGACAGCGTCGAAAAGCTGGAGGATACGTGTTTACCACCGCGCGATTCATTTTACAGTTCCTTGACCGGTGACACCGTATCCGAGAGCGATTACGCGCATGCCGCGAACGTATGGCAGCGATTCTCCGTTCGAACCCTGGGCGAATACAGCGATCTATACCTGAAAACCGATGTCTTGCTGTTGGCCGACGTGTTTGAAAATTTCCGCGACAGCTGCGTCGCGAGTTACGGGCTTGATCCCGCGTACTACTACACTTTACCAGGCTTTACGTGGGACGCTATGTTGAAACATACGCGTGTCAATTTCGAACTGCTGACCGACATTGACATGGTTATGTTTATCGAACGTGGTATTCGCGGTGGTCTGAGTCAATGTTCCGGCAGATACGCGCAGGCCAACAACAAGTACATGCAGTCGTACGATTCATCGAAACCGTCGTTGTACCTAATGTACTTCGATGTCAACAACTTGTACGGCTGGGCGATGTATAAACCACTGCCCTACGCGGAGTTTCGATGGGTCGAAGACGTTTCAAATTTCGACTTTAGCGCGATCGCTTTGGGCTATATTCTCGAGGTCGATCTCGAGTATCCGCAGGATAAACACGACGCGCACACTGACCTACCGTTCTGTCCGACGCGCGATAAACCGCCTGGCAAACGGCAGGACAAACTTCTCGCCACGCTGCACGATAAGAAGCGTTATGTTATTCATTATCGCAATTTGCAGCAGTGCACGGGCCATGGCCTTCACGTCACTAAAATACATCGCGTATTGCAATTCGCCTAATCTGAGTGGCTCAGCGCTTACATCAAACTCAATACAAAATTTAGAACATTGGCCAAAAATGAGTTCGAAAAAAATTTATATAAATTAATGAATAACGTAGTTTTCGGAAAAACGATGGAAAATGTTCGCAACCACGTCGATGTAAATTATTGACAAAGTGGGACGGACGATACGACGCGGAGGCAATAATCGCGCGACCGAATTTCCACAGCAGGAGCGTGTTTGACAAACCGATCTACGTCGGCATGTGCATCCTCGACTTGTCGAAGGTGTGCCTATGCGAATTTCATCACGAGTACATGTCTCCTCTGTACCGCGACTCGTGTAGAATTATGTATACCGACACGGACAGTTTGATTTATCATATCAAGTGCGACGATGCGTATAAGAACATGAAACATGATATAGTCAGGTTCGACACGAGTGACTACGCGGTAGATAACGCTTACAGTATGCCTCTCGTCAATAAAAAAGTGCCGGGCCTGATGAAGGACGAAAACAACGGGGCCATTATGACCGAATTTGTTGGACTTAGGGCAAAAATGTACGCCTTGCGAGTCGATGGCAAAAAAGACTGTAAAAAGGCGAAAGGTGTTAAAAGCAACGTCATCGCGCGTACCATCGCGTTCGACGACTACACGCGGTGTCTGAACGATGAGATCGAAATGATTCGACCGCAGTCGTGCATACGATTGAAAATGCACGAAGTGTACACTATTTGCGAGACGAAAATCGCTCTGAGTCCGTACGACGATAAGCGATATATCGTGCCGGATTCGACCGATACGTTGCCGTGGGGACATTATCGCATACCTTTATTATAATAGTAGTTATCATAATAAGGAACAGTGAAGATTCATGTATGTAATATAATGTATGTAAGCATGTATGTATGTATGTAATGTATGCAATACATGTAATAAAATGTATGTACACTCAACGTCATTAATGCCTGGTCCACTAAAGTTGATGCATTTTGGAACGCATTCAAAACGCGTGCAACGTTCTAACTATTCGTGCACCGTGACTGATCGAGAAACGGCAACGCTGTCCCCAGCTGTCTTTTGGCGCACATATTTTGACACAACGACGACGTAAGTTTGAAATAAATATACAAAGTGACAAGATATATTTTTAATTTATTTCAATTATATAATACTGTTTGTGCTTTTTTGCAGGATGCAGGAAATACAGATTCCAAATATATTGGTAAGTCTATCAGTGCAAATAATACTGTCGCTGACACAATATTATTTATGAATGAATGAACGAACGAATAAATGAATTGAATTATTAATTAATTAAAAATTTATTCATTCATTTATTCAAAAATCATATCAGTTTACAGTTTGCTTGCTCGGAAGTTGAGTTCATAACGTGATTTATTCATTAATTTAATAATTTATTTACTAATAATTAATTAAAAATTAATTAATTAATTAAAAATTAATTAATTAATTAAAAATTAATTAATTAATTAATTAAAAATTAATTAATTAATTAATGTTCCAACGATAGCTGTGTTTCAAGCGCGACATATAATCGGTGCGTAGTTAAACAAGTTGGAAAAAATATATATACAGGGTGTTCGATATAAAAGTAACCACCCGAATAGGGGGGGTAGATTGGGTCAAACTGAAAAGAAAAGTCTCGTACCATTTTGCAAAATTCGCAATAGTTAACGAGTTATTAAATAAAACGTCTGAGCGAATGCGCGCACAAGGAGCGATAGAGGCGGGCCTCGGCGGCTGGCTGGGCTGGCACGGTGCCCGGCGCGCGGCGAGCGGTGGGGGTCGAGAGACGTGCGGCGAGCGGGGCGCGGCGCGGCGCGGCGAACGTCGAGCGACAGATGTTATACACTGCGACGAAAAAGTATTAGAGCCAGCCCATACTAAACTTACGATAATTCCTTCGAGTAAACGGGATTTTCCTTCGCGTAAACGGGATTTTGTAGTAACTTACAATAATTTACTCCGCGTAAACGAGTGAATTATTGTAAGTTACTACAGAAGTAACGCGCTCGCGTAAACGTAGTAACAGTAGGTAGCACACGTATTGGCTCAATAGCCAATGGCCAATAGGCATTGCCGTAACGTCTTACGCCTTAGATAATATTAATTAGTTTAGCTTGAATTATGTGTAATAAAAACATTTAATTTTAGTAAATTTAATTATTTTGCATGTCAAAGTTTACGAGGTTTACCACAAGCCTTACTTTAACTTTTGTTTATGTTATAATAACTTTAATGGTGCGTGTCCACCTGCGAGTAAAACTCTCGAGAGTAGCTATCGAGATTGATTCTCGCAAATGGACATATTCCTAAAGAGTACCTATAACGGAGAATGAATCGCAGCTCTCGGCGAGCGAACTTTTCAAGACCTACTCGCAAATCGACACGACGTTATTTTACTCTCGGAGATCAGCTCGCCAAGCTCGAACGCTGTTCGTATTTTGAGAGCTACATGATGACACAAAGGAACTTATTGAATAATGCGGAAATCATGAACCATTGTAGAATACTACTGTGACAGAAATAAAAGTTTTTTTAATTTTTATGTTTTGCGAATAAAGTGCGAAAAATTCATAATTTAAAGAATTAGATAAGAATATTTTTAATACATTCTCTGCTTATTACATGGTCAATAATTAGTAACACTTTAGTTTTACATACTTTGCACGTTTTAGTTACAGCGTTGAAATTAAATACATTTTTACATCGCAAATTAAGTACATTAAAAAAAAAATTATTTAATATTTACATGTAAAAATCTAACATCAAGATATTTCGCAAACAGAAAACTAAATAATAATATCGCACTATATATTCCACTTCACAATTTGTAAGTCTGTAGAAACTTTTAATTGTTGGGAATTTTCAATCTTAAGCTCTCTAATTTAGAGCAGATCCGACACCTGCGATCAATCCATTGCTTGACCCAGAAGGTCTTTTTGTTGTTATTTAACACCCTTTTTTTTAAAATAATGCTAGCTACTATAGTAGCCGCAAGTCTCTTCGTTTATGAGACATTATAATGTCACCACTCTCAGAGATCGACTAAAAAAGTACGTAAGTGGACACAGTTTTGAGAGAACTGTCCGAAAGAATACTCTCTGGATTCTCACGAGATGCTCGCAAGAGTACAATGTTAGAAAAATTACTCTCAAATGGACAGTGTCAGAATAACTCGAGAGCTACTTTGGAGAGTTTTACTCGCAGGTGGACACGCGCCTTAAAACTCTCGAGAATATCTCTCGAGAGTTATTCTGACACTGTCCATTTGAGAGTAATTTTTCTGACATTGTATTCTCGCGAGCATCTCGCGAGAATCCGAAGAGTATTTTTTCGGAGAATTCTCTCAAAACCGTATCCACTTACGTATTTTTTTAGTTGATGTCTGAGAGTGGTGACATCATAATGTCGCGTAAACGAAAAAACTTGCGGCTGCTATATAGTGACTAGCATTATTTTAAAAAGGAAAAGGGCGATCATGGCGCAGAAAGATATGCGCTGCTCTAACGAGCTGAAGATCCGAGTTCAAATCCGACCGAAAATTGTCCGCGGTTTTTATTTGATCGCCACCTCTCGGAAGGGTTAATGGCAACCCGCCGAGAGTGTATCTCTAAGAAAGCAGAAGGGAGGCCTTGGATTTTATACAGGCCGAACTTCAGGAGGCTATGGCTTGAACTTGAGCTATAGTGCCGTTGAAACAACAAAAAGACCTTCTGGGTCAAGCAATGGATTGATCGCAGGTGTACATTTGGTGCTGGATCTGCTTTAATTAGAGAGCTTGAGATTGAAGACGCCTAACAATAAAAAGTTTCTGCAGACTTACAAGTTGTGAAGTGTAATACATAGTGCGATATTATTATTTAATTTTCAGTTTGCGAAATACCTTGATGTTAGATTTTTACGTGTAAATATTTAAAAATTTCTTTTTTTAATGTACTTAATTTGCGATGTAAAAATGTATTTAATTTCAACGCTGTAACTAAAACGTGCAAAGTATGTAAAACTAAAGTGTTACTAATTATTGACCATGTAATAAGCAGAGAATGTATTAAAAATATTCTTATCTAATTCTTTAAATTATGAATTTTTCGCACTTTATTCGCAAAACATAAAAATTAAAAAAACTTTTATTTCTGTCACAGTAGTATTCTACAATGATTCATGATTTCCGCATTATTCAATAAGTTCCTTTGTGTCATCATGTAGCTCTCAAAATACGAACAGCGTTCGAGCTTGGCGAGCTGATCTCCGAGAGTAAAATAACGTCGTGTCGATTTGCGAGTAGGTCTTGAAAGGTTCGCTCGCCGAGAGCTGCGATTCATTCTCCGTTATAGGTACTCTTTAGGAATATGTCCATTTGCGAGAATCAATCTCGAGAGCTACTCTCGAGAGTTTTACTCGCAGGTGGACACGCACCATTAAAGTTATTATAACATAAACAAAAGTTAAAGTAAGGCTTGTGGTAAACCTCGTAAACTTTGACATGCAAAATAATTAAATTTACCAAAATTAAATGTTTTTATTACACATAATTCAAGCTAAACTAATTAATATTATCTAAGGCGTAAGACGTTACGGCAATGCCTATTGGCCATTGGCTATTGAGCCAATACGTGTGCTACCTACTGTTACTACGTTTACGCGAGCGCGTTACTTCTGTAGTAACTTACGATAATTCACTCGTTTACGCGGAGTAAATTATTGTAAGTTACTACAAAATCCCGTTTACGCGAAGAAAAATCCCGTTTACGCGAAGGAATTATCGTAAGTTTAGTATGGGCTGGCTCTAATACTTTTTCGTCGCAGTGTATAACATCTGTCGCTCGACGTTCGCCGCACCGCGCCGCGCCCCGCTCGCCGCTCGTCTCTCGACCCCCACCGCTCTTTTCCGACACCGACACAGAGACTTTTCTTTTCAGTTTGACCCAATCTACCCCCCCTATTGGGGTGGTTACTTTTATATCGAACACCCTGTATATATACAATATTTACGTATGGCTACGTATATATATATTGCGTATCATTTCCGGTATAGTCAATGAAATTCTCAATTGTATTAATTATTGAGTGTACGTATGTACATATGAATGTATGTACATATAAATATATATGTATAATGTATGTATGTATGAATGTATGAAATACGTATATGTATAATGGAAAGAATATTAATCAACCATATACTTTTATATTTTATATTATAAACATTTATTCAATAAAAAATTTTTATACAATATTTCCATTTATTATTTCCCTAAACATTTTGTTTCTAAAGTACGGCATGTCGTTCTGAGTAAACGTAATTTTTTTATTTGCACAGACATACTCGGCGATCATGCAAGAGAATACACCACAATCGCTGCCGTTCGTCTGTTGCGGAATGTTCATGGCGGAATAAAATTCCCAATCACTCATATCATAAGATTGTTTCTTTTTATCAAGACTCTCATCTTGTAAATATAGTTTTAGCGTAGCCAGACATTGCGAATTATCACCGCCCATACTGTCGTAATAAACAATCGTTTTATCGCGGAAATCTACTATTGACATACACCAGTGAACGTTCAGATGTATAGGGATAATAATAAGATCCTGCGCAAATATGTCCACCTTCCTGGTCCATCGCTTCAGAGATGAGTGACCGCTCGACAGAAGTTTCGGGTAAAAGAACGTGTTCATCGCGTGAACTTTCGGATACTTGTTCGAAGATGTACCTCTGGCGATCAGCAAATTCATATAAAAATTAATAATTTCGTCGTTGAGCCAATTTAAACCGATCATCGTGTGAAGATCCTTTTGCGTGAGCTTCAGCCCGAAACCTTCCACAACCACTGCCATGCTGTGGAAACCCTTGGCAAAAAAAGTATGGTGTTATAAAATTATGGTGTCACAAAAAGTATGTCACATCACATTTCAATAATTTCAAATAATAATAATTTGCACATTTACCAGATGAATTGCTGCACAGATGAATCGCCGCACACAGATTTTAATGTTTCAATCAATGCACAGATGTATCACCGAGGTGTTTAAGCTCTCAAATCATACTACTGTGGCTTGATGCATCCCTCATTATATACCCTTTGCTTTCTCTCTCGCTCCAATTGAATCTTGATCATTATTTTTTTTATCTGTTTTGCATTTCTTCCTTTGTCTCACGTACTGCGTCGTAAAAAAATAGTATGAAATAGATACGTCTACGCAATAACACCCCCCTTCTTCAAGAAAAAAAATGTGTTTATGGCACCACGATGAACACGAAACTCACAATAGTAGATAACGTATTATATTAGAAAGGATATTAATAAAGATATCGTATATATTTCAAACATTTTATATGTTGCATACGTCTTACATATTTTTATACATTGGATATTTTGTATTTAATATTTTTTTACATAGTTTATTTTTTTATATGTTTTAAAAATACAATCTGCACGAATTAAATAACATTGTGCGATCCATCGAATCCCAGCCATTTCACGTAAACCTCGTCGCACCTTCTGCGCAGTACTTTCTCCACGAGATATACGTCAGGATAAGTCGCGCGATGCAACTCGTACTCGTAGAACGCTCCAGCGACAGATTTTCCACGATAGTCCTCGAGTAGATAGGTTACGGGATTGGTACGCTGCACTTTAACGATTTTAAACACCTTGGTGGTCCAATTCGGCGTGTAACCCTTCTCAAAAATTGTCTTGTATTTGCTGACGCGTACCGAGTCGCCCGCTTTGAACTTTGCCGGGCCCGCGATCTTTATCGCGCTGTACACCGTAGCCAAGAGTCTTTCGGCGATCGCGGGGGTAACGTCGACGGGTCGCATGCCAATCGTTCGATGCTTGCTCGCGTTGTAATCCGACACGAGTCGCGGCAAGGCGTCGACCCACTTGTAATTTCCATTGAGCGTAAACATCTTCCACATATTGTTTTTTAACGTGCGATTGAATCGCTCGACAACCGACGCCATCATCACCGAATACGTGGAATAATGATTGATGTCGTGTTTTCTCACGAGACGTTGCACGTCGGTGTTGTAAAATTCTTTCCCCATGTCGGTTTGTAGATTACTAGGGCACCTCTCGCTATCTCGAATTATCTCAGCGATAGCGTCAGCTGTCTCGCTGCCACCTTTACCCTTGAGCGGCACGGCCCACGCATACTTGCTCAACACATCGATGACGGTAAGTATGTAGTGGTAGCCTCCGTTGAAACGTGAGTACGGACGCATCTCAACGATATCAGCTTGCCACAGATCGTCGTACCCTCGCACTATGACGTGTCTGCGGGGAAAATTTCTTCTCGCCGATGCGTGCAATTCGTCCACCAACCGTCGCTTTTCGATATTTTTATCCACATCGGTCGATTTTAACGGTCTCATGTTTCGTTGTCGCCGTTTCTGCTTCTAGTGCATCGTTCGTAGCAGTTTCTGAACAGTTCGTAACCGCTTCTGAACCATTCGTGAATCGTTCGACAGCCGGTCGACAATCGTTCCTGAATCGTTCGTTGTCGTTCGTCGTCGTCAGTTAACTGCTTCTTACCACTCATCGTCGTCGTCGTCGACGTTCTTTAGCCGTTTGTAGCCTTTCCTGTCTCCGCGTAGTTCGCAGCTGTTTCTAAACCGCTCGTAATCGTTTCTGAGCTGTTTTTGAACCGTTCGACAACCGTCCGACAATCGTTCTTGAACCGTTAGACAGTCGTCCGACAACCGTTCTCGAGTCGTTCGTTGCTGTTCGTCGCCGTCGTTAATTAACCGTTGCCTCTCTTCACTCGTCGCCTTTCGATAGTCGTTTCTGCTAAACCGTTTGTCCATTGTTGTTCGTTGTCGCGTCTGATTCAACGATATTCGCATGTCAAAGCTTGTTCACCGCAGCCTGTAACGCTCGCACGTCCTTCTCGAACGCGGTAAGCTTCTCGTCTGACTCTTTCCGTTGATCTGTCAAACTTTTAACGCACTGATCCACATATAGTTTGTTAACCGCGTCACCGTCAGTCTCAGGTTGCGCTACGCGACGAATCTTGCACGACCTTGCGTCAAAGTCCGTGGCGGTGCGACACAGAGCGTTGTCGCGCACAAAATTTCTCACTAATCCGCTCCACCGATAATGATAGGAAATGGCATTCGTCGCGTCTTCGCGCTGCTCGAACAATCCAAATTTATTGATCGGCATTTCGACATCGATTGAACGGATCGCTGTCGCGCCGTTTAATTTATAATAAGCCCAGCCTCGCGAAGTTCCTCGATGATCGACGTGATCTCGTTGTCGTGGGCATTGTTGCCAGCTTGACGCGAAGCGTCGAGCAATCGCAGACGATCCACCAGCTCGTTGGGGTCATCCCAATGCACGTAGTCGATCTTATTGTCGGTTAGCGTCATCGCGCGAGGCGCGAATAATCCCTTTCCGGATTTTTTCTTCTTGGATTCGGTAGATATCAACGGTGAGATTACAAATCGATACTTGAATCCCACATTGCCCTTTAGTCGCCCGAGAGGATCATGTTTTAATTTATGAGCACTCGTTGCCAACAGTATGCTCCTGTACTTGTGCTTATCGTCCTCCGTGTAAATTGTGTCATCGGGTATTTTCTTGAAGATCAACTCGTAAATACCGGGTGTGCCGGCGTATCGTACGCCGTCGATATAAATGTTATCCGCTTTGTCCACGTCAAAACTTTTATTACCGAGCATCAATTTATTATTACCGAGATAAACGCCGTATGCTATGTCTATTGTTGGACAGGCGCCCAAAACCTCTGCGATGTAAATTCGGCTCAGTGGACCCAAGTGATCTTCCAACGATTCTATAAACCATTTTCGACCCTCCGACGTTTGCAACCGATTATGAACGGTCGTCCTGATCGAGTCGTCCGTGGTTTCGAAAACATTCGCGGTTTCAAGAAATTCGGGACTTGTACGTTGCACGGTTCGCGTCGGTGTAGAGGTTATCGGTGTAGAGGTTATCGGTCGTTTCGATATAAATTTTTTTACCTGGCATTAAAAAACATACGTATACAATTATCCATTGGAATAATGTGCAATAACAGATTTGTCCAATATTTGCAGAATTACTTGGATAAATTATACTAATAGGTTGTGGTGATGCAATATCAACGAAGTATTGAAGATAAAAACAGGCGATCGCTCAACGTTAGAGAAAGGAAGTGGGATACAATTTCCGTTTTCGAATTCAGTATGCAATTTAAAGATCATTTATTATTGAAAGTATACATATTAAGTAAAAGTATCTGTGCGATTATTTATTCAAATAATGTGCATTTACATATTTATCCAATACTTTACTTGCAGATAAATAACTTTGACAAAGGATGAATTACGTTGGGACACAGGATGGATATACATTGGTTCATCCCAAGAAATTCTGATATATGTGAGTGTATAAGGTATTTACTTAATTGTTACGCCGATTGCACGATGTGTTATTTCTTTATACGCCGCAAGAGTATAAGTGACTTCCCCCAATAGGAAAAGATTTATAAGATGATATGACGAAATCTGAATGAAATTGGAAATGCTGCAATTATATGTCTCGATATTAATTTGCAACAATACTAGTGAAAATTGAGACCTTTGTGCAAATATTTATCAATATTTGCACAATTTATTTATAAATAGTATTTCAGCAAGACAGCAGCGTTATGAAGAACCATCTTAGCGCAATAATTGTCCAATTGAATGACAATATTTACGTAATTTTCCTATCGGGGATCCTTCAAAGGAGCAATGGATGGCTTTCGCTTTGTTCACTATGCGCAGCATTCATTCAGCATTCACTTTCCTCATTCACACACACGCACGCACGCACGCACGCACGCACGCACGCACGCACGCACGCACGCACGCACGCACGCACGCACGCACGCACGCACGCACGCACGCACGCACGCACGCACGCACGCACGCACGCACGCACGCACGCACGCACGCACGCACGCACGCACGCACGCACGCACGCACGCACGCACGCACGCACGCACGCACGCACGCACGCACGCACGCACGCACGCACGCACGCACGCACGCACGCACGCACGCACGCACGCACGCACGCACGCACGCACGCACGCACGCACGCACGCACGCACGCACGCACGCACGCACGCACGCACGCACGCACGCACGCACGCACGCACGCACGCACGCACGCACGCACGCACGCACGCACGCACGCACGCACGCACGCACGCACGCACGCACGCACGCACGCACGCACGCACGCACGCACGCACGCACGCACGCACGCACGCACGCACGCACGCACGCACGCACGCACGCACGCACGCACGCACGCACGCACGCACGCACGCACGCACGCACGCACGCACGCACGCACGCACGCACGCACGCACGCACGCACGCACGCACGCACGCACGCACGCACGCACGCACGCACGCACGCACGCACGCACGCACGCACGCACGCACGCACGCACGCACGCACGCACGCACGCACGCACGCACGCACGCACGCACGCACGCACGCACGCACGCACGCACGCACGCACGCACGCACGCACGCACGCACGCACGCACGCACGCACGCACGCACGCACGCACGCACGCACGCACGCACGCACGCACGCACGCACGCACGCACGCACGCACGCACGCACGCACGCACGCACGCACGCACGCACGCACGCACGCACGCACGCACGCACATACACACACACTTTTAATTATATTGCAATAACAATTATATTTACAAATCATATAACTGTTACTGTAATATAATTAATTCAATCACTCATCGAGAATTGTCCACTTTGCAGACATGCAACATTTATACATCACCATGCATTCATAGAGAGTAATGGAGGCGTCACTCAATATCGCATGACGCTTCCATTACTGTCAATTACGCAATTCATTCTTCGGGGCATTGACCGCACTAAATTTTCAAAAAATTGTGGTCTTGCGCGGAGACCCTCCCATTTTTCTACAACATATTGTGCAAGAGCCTCTCGTGTTCGTGGAATTCGAGGGTCCCACTCTTGCACCATAATGCCCCAAACATGTTCGATAACATTCAAATCAGGGGATTTGGCTGGCCAGTTCAACGTCCTGAGGTTGGATTGTTCAGCCAGCCAATTCTGGACAATTCTCGCTCGATGCACTCCTGAATTGTCTTGAACGAAATTCACGTACGGTCTGCCAGGAAAAATCTCCGCGACGTATGGCATCATCACATCAGATAATATGTGGAGGTATTCTTTGCCGTTCATGTGTGGTGTTGTGCGAACAAGCGGCCCAGGGCCTTGCGAAGTCATACATCCCCAAAAACTTAATGTGATGCGTCCACTTCGTGCGCGAAAACGAACATTTTCCTCCGCATACCTCGTTCCTCTCGTTCTCCACAATGTCACTCTACCAGACTCGTCAGTCGAAAATACCTTCTCATCTGAAAAGATAGTATGCATCCATTCTTCCTCCCATCCTAAGTGTTCCATTGCGAAACCCAGCCGCTGCTCCTTGTGCCGATGAGAGAAAACTTCTCTTTGTGCGGAAATCCGGTGATGATAACCGGCATTGTGCAAACGGCGCCGCACAGTACGATCTGAGCACGTTAGATCGACATTTAATCGGATTTGTCGCGACGAATGGAAGCCAGATTGTTGAATAACATTCAATATTTCCTGGTCTTCCTCAGCATTCGTTCCTCTCAATCGTCCAGGTCCAGGTATCGGAGACGGGTTGACATGTCCCAATGTGTCGTATCTTCTCGCAATACGACGAACTGAACGTTCCTGTAATAAAAGCGTTGAATAATAAATGTTCCTGAAGATGCTATGTATGCATTCAGAACGAACTCTGTATACATTTTTTTATTTTATATATTTTTTAATTACAAAAAAAGATACGCGCACGCTTGTGTGCAATTTTTGATTCGATGACTTTAGGCATGAAAGTGTCTAAACAACGTTTTTTCGGTGATTTATTTTTAACTCGAGCAATACTTACACTTATATTCAAATGGGCTGATATGTCTGTCGGACCCATGCCACCATCCCTCAACGCTATTATTTGTCCTCTCTTAAATTGGCTTATGGGACCAGGCATTTTGTTCTTCAATTAAGTTTACTTTTTATTATATATTTTTTTATTATACACACGATGCGCTTCTCTGCGCCGTCACGATCGATTCAGACGCCACATCAGAAGAAATAAAGGAACATCGAGAATTCGTTATACAATTATTATTTATTTCTTCTAAAGTTCTCGATGTTTATCAATATTTGCACAAAGGTCTCAATTTCTACTAGTATTGTTGCAAATTAATATCGAGACATATAATTGCAGCATTTCCAATTTCATTCAGATTTCGTCATATCATCTTATAAATCTTTTCAAAATAAGTCGTTTTATTTTCGACCCAACTGGCCAATTGAAAATAAATTGCACAACGTTGACAGTGACAGTTCCACGTACAAAAAATTGAAAAGCAATCCTATAAGAAAAATAACATCAAAAATCAACGAATTGGCAAAGTCTTGGTTTAACATGGGCATCATCAATGAGCAAGTTTTTAGACAATTGAATTGCACTAATG
>NW_027509349.1:4007500-4016133 GCF_048541705.1 Temnothorax americanus
ACACCTGGACACCGAAAACTATGAAGCGCACCATCTGGAACCCGTCATCGGCAACCTGGGACACGTGGACATTAAATTCAAGGTATTAATACACGTAGACACCGAAAACTACGGAGCGCACTATGTGGACCTCGTCATCGGCAACCTGGGACACGTGGACATCGAATTCAAAGTATCAATACACCTAGACACCGAAAACTACGGAGCGCGCTATCTGGACCTCGTCATCGGCAACCTGGGACACGTGGACATCGAATTCAAGGTATTAATACACGTAGACACCAAAAACTACGGAGCGCACTATGTGGATCTCGTCATCGGCAACCTGGGACACGTGGACATCGAATTCAAGGTATTAACACAGTATATACAGTAGCGCAACTTTCTGTCGGCGCCTTTGAAGTTAGTGTTGTCTAAAATGGAGTGCGCATGCGCGAAATAAGTAAACGCCCACTAATACCAACTAAACGGCCACGTACAGCAGACACAACTGTTGAGTGTCGTCTTATCGACACGCTACGCTGATTCGTTGGGTCTAAAAGTATAAGAGCCAATCATGTGCTATGCTACTGAGCGGTTTTGCTGAACGCGCCCAACGTCTTTCTCTGAACTTCTTTCTCAATTGCTCTTCCTTTCTCCGCTCTCACTCCACTTTTACATGAAATTAATCTGAATTTAATGAAAATAATGAAAATAAATATTTATTATGTATTAAAAATAAGAAAAAAAATTCATAAAAAATTCATAAATGAGAAAAAATAAAATTATATAAATGTGATTGTGCAGATTGAATAATATAAATGTATTGAGGTAAATTACTAGAAAATATAATGTTATATAACATATATTGAACAACCGAAAAGCAAAATATAATATTTTATACATTATACTTATAAGAAAACAATTATAATTATAAAATATTTAATATAAAATAATTTTATTACATTAAATGAAATAAATAAATGATTTTTAATTATGCATCCAAAATAAATATGAGATATATATTCATGTTTAATTTAAAATGCGATAAATGAAATTTTAATTTTAATACAACGATGATATGTTAATATTACATTTTAAAATAATTTTAAGTATATCTCTATACAAAAAGAATATACCCGTAATAAATATAACTGCAATATATTAAATGTACATGTTTTATTAATAAATATAATAAAGAAACTACATTTTTTATATAAAATAAAATTGTATCTTTATTACAATATATAAGAATTTACATATTACGTAGTACCAAATTGTAGTCTTTTTCCTTTTAATTTATTCACTGCTCCATGCTTCAGCTACTCGATCCACCTCAACACAGACCAGAGAAACAGAACAAAAAAATACATTAAATACACTTTATTGTACAATTCTTTCATTGATCTGTATCTCAGCTACTCGATCCACCTCGATACAACCCAAAAAAAGAAAAGGGCAATAAAAGTGCAAACTACAATAATTACCGTACAATAATGTAGAACAGAAAATACTTAAAATATAAACAAGGAATCTATAAAATGTAATATTAATAAGCTCCATTTCTTCTCCAAGTTTTTCATTTGTATAACCTTTTGATTATTCATCCTTGAGGCATGTAAGAACTTAAAAAAAAAAAAAAAATTAATTAATTTAATGTATCACTAACAGTATTCATGCCTTTACAAGTACACATGCACCATCGCACATACATATATATATATACATACATATATATATATATTTAACACACACGAATACATTAATTTATGTAACATACACAATATAAAATTTAATAAGTAACGTAATGTATAAAAGTCTATTAATGCACACTTATTAATACATATATAGTAACGCATAATTTCAACGCACAATATGAACGCATAATATCAAAACACAATATATCAATATTAACGCAACTGAAAAAATTGCACATACATGTTGCCATTAATTAAAAGTAAAATGTAAAACGCAACAATACAATCAATACATTATTAAATACAATATAAGTTAGACAATATAATTTAAAAATAAACAAAATGCAATAAAGAAACACGCAAAGTTATATATAATGTTATTTGCAAGCAAACAAAACATGCAATAAATGAACACACAATACTGGGCAAGTAATATATCACAATCCATTATAAGAATAAGAATCAATAAAACAGTAGCCTCAATAATTAAAATATGCCCGTAACGCATAACTCAACATAACAATTAAACATTATAAGAAGAAAATTTATAAATGGGAAACGTTTAAAAGTTTCCTATTTTTTGTGGTAACCCGTTTGCACGATTTATTATGCAGCGATAATGTGTAATATATACGCATACGAAGATATAATTTTATCAAAAATGAAGTAGGGAAATTTGGACATGGCGGTTCAAAAGTTATATTTTGTGTTAATTGGAATAAATAATTGCCAATATTTTTTTGGAAACAATTTTTCTCAAAATTTTTTACAAATACTTCTTCTAATTTATGAATATAATAACAAAAGTCATTACTTGGTATGTTTAATTTCCCAAACAAATTTCCTTCTTCGTTTTCATAGGCTCGAAAAGAACAATATAATGTTGTATTATCTAAGACAGCCATATTATCATTCATATATTTTGTACATATATCACAAGAATGTATTGCTGTACATCTTTTAATTAAAAATCCGCAAACATATTTAAATGCGTTTTCTTCTGGCAGATCCATTGAACGATATTCATGAGTCGGAATATTTAAAATGTTATGCGCCGATGATGAAGCAGTAAATTCCGAAACAGTGGACTCTTTGTTATTATCTAACGTTCCAATAAGATTTAACATATCATCATTATCAGAAGCACAATTTTGTGTATCTGAATGTTTTAATAATGTTGTACTAAAAAGTTTTTTAAAGGCGCGCTTAAATTGTATAGGTGTCGGATTAAGACAATTACCGCCTTGTTTCCGAACGGAACCAAAAAAATTTTCGACACAATCTTGATTCAATCTACGTGTTCGGAGATATGGAAAATTATGATTTTTTAATGTTTCCCAAAGCTGAATGATGCTATTAATTGTTATCTGCCAGCATTCAAAGCATTTAACTTTTACATATTTACCATTATTATTATTAATAACTACTTTAATACTTTTTATAAGATCTGACATTTCTTGCAAAAACTGCATTTGTTTTTCACTTCCGGTAAAAACTTTTCCATGTTCTTTAGGATTATTTACGGCGGACGAATTTAACATATCAAACAACTTATCAAAATGATCAATTAAATCTATAGTTCCAACGACTTCAGTCGGAAGAAGACCGACAGACATCTGTGTACACATTCCTGCACATACATGGTTACTAAGTACTTGTACGGCATATTTAACTTTCATTCTCATAAAGTTATTTGGGTCCATATGAATTTTTGATAATTTAGGAGCTGCTCTTATCCATTGTTTGACGTCTTGCATATAAAACTGTCTAATATGATCCCACGAAGCTACTTTATTATTAAATTCAAAATTATGTTTTAACAAATTATTTCGGGTTGCTTTTATTAAATGTGGAGTGTCAAAAATGTAAACTAAATTTTCTCCGTTAACTGAAAAAGTTGAATTTTGTGTAGATATTCCTAAATCATGGGACAGTTATATAAAATTAGAACCCATGTCCGTAACCAATGCATGCACTATAGCACCTGTATTTCTTAATTTAATTATTGTATTAAATATCAGATTTTTTAAAAAGTTCATATGGCATGTAGTTTCTACAAAACAAAAAACAATAGGCACCTTCCAATTACCTGCAATACTACGTGCCATAATAACTAAAGCGCTTCTTGCAGGTTTAGATGATTTTTTATCACCAATGTCTTCGAAACCAATTATTTCATCCCGTGATATATTATAAAATAAATGAGCTTTTAAACTCATTTCGTCGGCACATATTATGCAATGACGTTCTACAAGAGGCAACGTATTCAATTTTAATTTAAGTGCTTCAAAAATTTTATCATTTATACCAGGCTCAATATTCCATTTTTGCGTAAATAATTGTAGAGAACGTACAGAAGGCAATGCAATTGAATCTTTCAATTCCCGGTACATTCGTGGACTTAAAAAAAATAATGATAAAGCAAATTTCTTAAATTCGAGATCATATCTTCTGCCACGTTTACATTTTAATTGTGCGTCGACTTGTGCCGCTAATAATCTATTAAATTTTTCCGGTAATAACTTACGGCCTAATTTTATTAGTTGATCGAATTCGTTTTCTTCTTCAACTTTTGTAGCTTTCTTCTTGTTTTCCATACGAAGCCGTCGGATTGTTTCACGCATTACTTTATTTTGCGCCTTTAATTTTTAGAACTTCTCTCGCAATTTCCTTTTTCTCGGGCTATCATCAGACGATTTAGTCGTAACTGCAGGCTTCTTGATAGTGGATGTGCTCCTATAATATATTCCAAACGTTAGATCATAGCACAAAGATTATTTTTAAATATGATATTTGTAATTATGTAACTATTTTGCTGTAAGAGACAAAAACAGCAAAATAATATTAAATAAAATCTAAAGTTAAAAAAAAATTTAAAAATATAAAGTGTTAATAAATAAATTATATATATCCTGACAATTATATTTTATAAGAAAACTTTTATTACATAACAAATAAAGAAAATAAAAATACATGTTTAACTGTAAATTAGTAAAGAAAAACTTACGGTTGAGTTATTTCTACGTCACTGACAATAATTGGGACGATTGTTTGTAAAGTTTCTGCTTTGCTGAAAATATACAATTTTTTTTCTTTTAGCCATTATTGTTAATAAACGTAAACAAGTCTCTTATTAATATAAATTACCTATTATCTTCTTGCACTTGCATTTCTGCAACAGTTGCCTCAGCACATGTATTTCTGCAACAAAATATATATATATGTATCATATAATATTTATTATAAAATATAATATTTTAACAAATAGAACATTTATATTTAGCATACCTATCTACTTTCTCTTTAACCACATTTTCCTCATTTTGTTGTGTTGTTTGTTCGGGTGCTGTGTTGTCCCTAAAAGATTTTAATTATTTTGTTTTTATATGTTACTTTCACATAATACATAAAAAATAATGTAAATATTGTTAGATATTGTTGCTATTATTTTTTATATACCTTATACCAGTATTATTTAATTTTATACTTTTTTATGAAACAAAACTAATTTAATTAAATTAAAATATGTAAAATTAATAATTATTTGTTAGTAAAAACTCACTGTTGTTGAAAACCTGGTCCAAACAATATAGTGGGTACAGCATCTGGGTGAAGACGAGCCCTAACTTTATTAATTTTGTACCATTTGTTTTCAAAATGCAAATGGCACAAACGACAATTCTGGTGGGCATATTCTGGACCTTTAGGTTCTAGATCCAGCCTTCTACATGCTCGTACCCATTGCAACCATCTGTAAATGTTGTACCATTTTACCAATGACAAAGTAATGCACACATTACAATTAAAAAAAAATGGGTGCAAATTACAAACTTGCACATTGCTTCCTCATTATTACAGGAAGCTTATTTCATTTAATGTATAAATTTAATGTATATGAGGAAACTTTTATTTTATTTAATATATAATTATTAGTATTTATTTTTTTGGCTTCCTCATAGAAGAAGCTTTGTGAGCAAAGGGTTCTACTTGCACACTTAAAAACTGTCAAGAAGCCCGATATCTCAATATTTGCGGAAGTTAGAGCAAATTTACCAAAATTTCTATAACTCCAGAACTAATCAACCAAATCTTAACAAATTATATATGAAATGGGGGTAGAAAAGACTGAAAAATATAATAAAATTAGAAATAGATCAATATCTCCAAATTTGCAGAAATTAAAGCATAAACAAACATTTCTGCAAATTCAAAATTTTATTAAAAAAGAACCCCTTGATTATTAGCAATTTTTATTAATTCTATTATATTCTTCAGTTTTTTCTACCCCTATTTCATATATAATTCGTTAAGATTTGGTTGATTAGTTAAAGAAATTTCGGTAAATTTGGCACGTACACACATACATACACACACACACACACACACACATACATGCATACAGACATTTTTTAAAACTGCAATTTTTCGACGTTTTAGAACATTCTGAACGCATTCAGAAAAACAAAAAAAAATTTTTTTACGAAAACAAAGCTTCTATGAAGAAGCAATATAATTTATATAAAAAATAATAATATTATATAAAGCAATGTGTTATACCTGTCTTGTTCCTTTGGAAATTTAAAAAAATGTCGTTGCACATCAATAAACTTCTTAACGCACTCTGGTACTGCACAGCTTGGCTTTCTTATCGCATTCATTTTTAATTATTATATGCAGCAACACCTGAAACAAAGCTAAGATCAAAGTGCTTCCAAGAGAATTGAAAACTTATATAATATTTATATAGGTTAACTATTTCCTTAGAAAAAAATTTCTCTTTTATGTTTCCTTCGCTTTTATCACTTTTATCATTTATTTCACTTTTATCACTTTTATCACTTTTCTTTACTTCATTCTTTCACTGTCTTTATACTTTGTAAACTCTTTTCACTTTAATCACATAAACGTATTAAGAGTCTGTCAAACACTTCTAACAGCTCTCAATAGCATTCAGTGACTAATTGAGCTAATTCCCTCCAAATTTCTGTTCCAATACAGATAGGCATTTATTTAACTGACCATTTAAATTCTAAGAGGGAGCGAAGCAGAACGGAGAAAGGAAGAGCAATTGAGAAAGAAGTTCAGAAAACGACGTTCAGATGGGGTTAGTGGGCGCTTACTTATTTCGCGCATGCGCACTCCATTTTAGACAACAAGAAATCAGGAGAGTTGCGCTACTGTATATACTGTGGTATTAATACACGTAGACACCGAAAATCACGGAGCGCACTATCTGGACCTCGTCATCGGCAACCTGGGATACCTAGACATCAAATTCAAGCTTGATTCATAAGAATCGACTTAAAAATTCCCTAGCGGCAGAATTAAAATTATGTCAAGACATAATAAAAATTGGTTGAATTAAAATTATGTGTACACATAATTTTAATTCATTTTTATTATGTCTAGACATATTAAAAATGGGATGAATTAAAATTATGCCTACACATATTATGTGTACACATAATTTTAATTCTTTTGCTTCCTCATAGAGGAAGCTTTGTAATGGTGAAAAAATTTTTTTTCGAGATTTTGATGGAAATAGGTTTAGAATGTTCTAAAATGTCAAAAAATCATATTAATAAAAAATGTCCGGAAGTATGTATGTATGTGTGTGTGTGTGTGTGTGTGTGTGTGTGTGTGTGTGTGTGTGTGTGTGTGTACGGATTTTTGTAAACGCATCTACTTCTACAATTTGTTAGATACCAGTTTGAATTTTTGCACACAAATAGAGTATCATAGAAAGTATGTCCTCCTCAAATTTTATTGAAATCGGTCTACCGGTATAGATTTTATGCAGATTTTCCTTTTTTTGAAAAATGTGTTTTACGCTGCCGCTTTCTCAATATTTGAGATAGCGATTTATTTTTAATTTTATTATATTTTCCAGTTTTTTCTACCCTTATTTCATATATAATTCATTAAAATTTTATTGATCAGATCTCGTATTACACACATTTGAAATTTCGAAGAATTCGTACATACATAGAAGCTTTATAAAACTTGATCTGATCAACCAAATTTTAATCAATTATATATGAAATAAGGGTAGAAAAGACTGGAAAATATAATAGAATTAAAATTAAATCGCTATCTCAAATATTTATAATATCGGGCTGATTTTTTTTATCGATAAAGTATTGTTTTAGTTTTTAAGTGGACAAGTATTTTTAGTATTTTTTAGTGAATGTATATAATTATTTACGCAGTCCCCAAAAGAGTTAAGTGTGAAATCAGAACCTTTGCTAACAAAGCTTCCTCTATGAGGAAGCCAAAACAAATAAATACCGATAATTATACCTCGAATAAAATAAAAACTTGCACACTTACTTAGGAACTATGAGGAAGCAATGTGCAAGTTTCTACTTGCACAATTTTATTATGTCTAGACATAATAAAAATGGGATGAATTAAAATTATGCCTACACATAATTTTAATTCATACAATTTTTATTATGCCTACACATAATTTTAATTCAGCCAATTTTTATTATAATTCCGCATTTTTATTATGTGTACACATAATTTTAATTCATTTTTATTATGTGTACACATAATAAAAATTGTATGAATTAAAATTATGTGTACACATAATAAAAATGCGGAATTATAATAAAAATTGGCTGAATTAAAATTATGTGTAGGCATAATAAAAATTGTATGAATTAAAATTATGTGTACACATAATAAAAATGCGGATTTATTTTTATGTCAGACATAATTTTAATTCATCCAATTTTTATTATGTCTAGACATAATTTTAATTTATACAATTTTTATTATGTTTAGACATTATTTTAATTCATACAATTTTTATTTTTTCTAATAAAAATTGGATGAATTAAAATTATGTGGGTATAATTAAAATTCAAAATTTGATCATCTAAACATTTATGTATTTAGATAAAATTTTTATTCGTTGAATTAAAATTATGTCAAGGCATAATTTTAATTCTG